>NC_045150.1:12081345-12130335 GCF_008831285.2 Nymphaea colorata
TTTTTAGGAAACACCCGCAGCCGCCGCTAGCTCTTTTCCTCTCGCAATTCCATCCGAGTCAACCCTAAATCCCATTCTCGCCTCCACCCTCCATCTTGCCAGCTGTCCTCATCTCATGAATCCCTTCCTCGCCACCTCAGCCAGCTCCCCCTCTCGCGAGTCAGCTGGGTCCCACGCGCCTTGACGCGTTACCCATCAAAGTTCTCCTTCATTTCATAACTATATTGGCAATGCATCTACCACCACCTTGTGCGGGTTCTTTACCAACAGTAAACACTGCTCGTGGCGGTAAGACGGTCCATATTCAAAGGGTCTTAGCGACAATAAACAGTAAATTTCTTTCTTTAGCTAAAACGTTAAGTAGGCAAGGAAGCCCGACACTAAAAGCGAATCATACATTACTCGGCTTTTTTTAGATTTGATCTTCTCTTAAAAAGAAAAATAAATATATCAAGAAAAACTGCAGTCTAGATCATGCCAAATTGAATGGGACGATTTTATCGGTCTCAACAATTTTTTGAAAAATCCCATTAAAAAAATACAAAATGATGAATTGAATCAATCACGATTAACATCTTGCATGGCTTAATAACCTTTAGCATACGATTTGGGCGGTAAAAAAAAAGTTATAGAAAAAAATATAATAGTTTAGATAAATAACGTAAAAGAAATTAAGCCAAAGGTAACTTGTTGATTGCGATAACAATTAGTTCAATCCTGACGATATAACACGGAATGGACCTGATGTCTTAATCTAATTATTTCACATTTTATTTCTCACGTTGTATTAAATAGATAAGCGGTTCCAGATATGGCGGCTAGTTAATATTAATAATGAGAACGTTTGTATTGCCAAAATCCTTTTTGAGTGGACCGTCTTCCAAAAAGGATCAGAAAATCGGAACCGAAATCAATCTAGCATATTTTTATTGAAGGATCCGAAGCCTTGTTTTCTTTTTAAATTAAAAACATACCAACAAAAAATGGGCAAATAAATATTTTGCCACTGTCTAGATCTTGCTCATTCAAGAATCAATTGCGAGGACTAGGTTGTAAAATTGAGAAGATAAGAAGTTAGGATTTTTAAATCTTGTTGATCGTGTGATAGCCTCATATGTCAGATCCAAATCTGATCCTCATGCCCTAGATATCATAATGATTCCATATTGATGATACGATGCTGATTCGCATATTGATGAATGCAAGTAGGGATGTCCATATATCTGATTTAAGTTGGATACCCACTAAACCATTTTGAAAAATTCAGATATGAAAAAAATTAATATATTTAATTTAAAAAATGACATCGGGTTTCATCTCAATTCAGATATACATAGATCGAATTTAGTTTTAAAATAATTATCTATGTTTTTTGAGTTTTGAACCATATACCAGATTGGTTAAAAAAATTAAGATTCAAATTCAGATATAAATGTAAAAATAAGATCAAGACTAGATTCTTTATTCATTTTTTAATCTAAACATGTGAATATCCCAAAAACTTAGATATGATTCAGAATATATCAAATTCTAACCTAATCTATTGAGATCCCTATCTGCCGCCACATGCTGAATTTTGTGTTTGAACCTTAGATCCAAATTAAGGAGCTGTTGGCAGGAGCTCCCAACAGAGCTGGTGAGTAAGCACCTTGATGTTTTTTTTTTAATTTGAAACCCTCAACCATGACTAATGGTTTAACAGGGGAGAGAGAGAGAGAGAGAGAGAGAGAGAGAGAGAGTTTCCTTTGCTGTCTTTTCTCCTCTTACATTTCCTGTATCATCTTCAACCTAGTGTCTCATCCTCTTCCTCTTAGTCAGTTATTTGTGGGTCATCCCAGTTTGCATCTGCTGTCATCTTATGTTTTCAGTCATCCTTCCTCATATCCACATGGATAGGCACACCAAATAGAGGCCAAGACTTGCGTAAGGAGGTCCACTTTTCTATCTTTCTCTGGCTGATTGATGTAGCTTTCACCAGCGAAGTCATCAACCGTCGAACAATGATGACCCTACTTCTCCCTCTTAAAATAGAAACATCAAGTTTCTATCTAATACATACATACATACATATTATGTATCTCCTTAACGTAATGAAAAGAAAAAAGCAAACCATAAGTGAAACTGCAATATATCATGTAACTCAGGAAAATGAAATAGTATCCACCACGCTCACCACTTACTCTTTTCCTTCATAAAGGGTTATCAGTCATGAATAGGCTTTACATTCTATAAAGAAAAAGTGGTGAGGTACTATCTAAAGTACATTCATGTTTTTATGTGAAATTTTATACCTACAACCTATCCACCTATTTCATTAGAGAGACCCTTCAAGGTCATCCCATATTGCAGGAGTTTGGTTGGCCTGCAAGTCTTCAACTGAAAGGAGCTCTGCACACATTGTAGTGAAGTGGGTAGCACATAATATTCTAGTCCACATCCATCCACGCAATGTCCTGCAAATTTTATCCTTTTCGGCCAGCTCATGGGATGACCGTCTGGGTTGGCAGAGCCTACTGGCTACTCGGCGTGGAGAGCACACTTAGTTTTGGAGGAGGGTCCGCTGAGTGACGGAGAGACGGGATGACCGTCTGGGTTGGTGGAGCCTACTGGCTACTCGATGTAGAGCACACTTAGTTTCGGAGGAGGACCCGCTGAGTGACAGAGGAGACGAGATGATCATCTTGGCTGGCGAAGCCTACTGGGTACTCGGCGTGAAGAGCACACTCAGTTCTAGACGACAGTCTGCAGTCACCATTTGGGCTGGCAGAGACTACTGGCTACTCGGCGTGGAGAGCACACTCAGTTCTGAAGGATGGCCCGCAGAGTGACGGAGAGATGAAATGACCGTTTGGGCAGGTGGAGCCTACTGGCTACTCTGCGTGGGGAGCACACTCAGTTCCGAAGGACGGCCCATAGAGTGACGAAGAGACTCACACATAGAGAGAGAGGGAGAGAGCGGAAGAGAGAGTTTCTGCTGGTAAGATCGAAGAAAAGAAGAAGAGAAGAGAAACAGTACAAGACACACATGCGAAGAAAAAGCATGTAGCGCGCTTCGGCAGCACTGCTAGCCTTTTTCATGATGACGAAAAACCCCGATGGAGCGTGCCGAATGAAGAACGTTACTATTTACGTAATGTTGGACTAGACCATTACAGGTTTCCTTCCAATTTATCTATGCTTTTTGAGTTTTGAACATATACCAGATTTGGTTAAAAAATTAAGATTCAAATTCAGATATAAATGTAAAAATAAGATCCAGACTAGATTCTTTATTCATTTTTTAATCTAAACATGTGAATATCCAAAAAGTTAGATATGATTCAGAATATATCAAATTCTAACCTAATCTATTGAGATCCCTATCTGCGGCCACATGCTGAATTTTGTGTTTGAACCTTAGATCCAATTAAGGAGCTGTTGGCAGGAGCTCCCAACAGAGCTGGTGAGTAAGGACCTTGATGTTTTTTTTTTTTAATTTGAAACCCTCAACCATGACTAATGGTTTAACGGAGGAGAGAGAAGAGAGAGAGAGAGAGAGAGAGAGAGAGAGAGAGAGTTTCCTTTGCTGTCTTTTCTCCTCTACATTTCCTGTGTCATCTTCAACCTAGTGTCTCATCCTCTTCCTCTTAGTCAGTTATTTGTGGGTCATCCCAGTTTGCATCTGCTGTCATCTTATGTTTCAGTCATCCTTCCTCATATCCACATGGATAGCACACCAAATAGAGGCCAAGACTTGCGTAAGGAGGTCCACTTTTCTATCTTTCTCTGGCTGATTGATGTAGCTTTCACCAGCGAAGTCATCAACCGTCTAACAATGATGACCCTGCTTCTCCCTCTTAAAATAGAAAATCTAGTTTCTATCTAATACATACATACATACATATTATGTATCTCCTTAACGTAATGAAAAGAAAAAGCAAACGATAAGTGAAACTGCAATATATCATGTAACTCAGGAAAATGAAATAGTATCCACCACGCTCACCACTTACTCTTTCCTTCATAAAGGGTTATCAGTCATGAATAGGCTTACATTCGTAAAGAAAAAGTAAGTGGTGAGTACTATCTAAAAGTACATTCATGTTTTTATGTGAAATTTTATACCTACAACCTATCCACCTATTTCATTAGAGAGACCCTTCAAGGTCAACCCATATTGCAGGAGTTTGGTTGGCCTGCAAGTCTTCAACTGAAATGAGCTTGCAACATTGTAGTGAAGTGGGTAGCACATGATATTCTAGTCCACATCCATCCACGCAATGTCTGCAAATTTTATGCTTTTCGGCCAGCTCATATCCCCAGTAGCTAACTGGTCAAAAATAGATATAATCCAATTCAAATGCTCCATGATAGGCAACAATACCTTTGTGAGCCTATGAAATTCTCGTTGAAGATAAGAGATGCTAGCTTCCGAGATCTGTGAATAAGCTTTCACAAGCTTGTCCCATAATTCTTCACTGAACACTCGTCAGGAACATGCACCAGCACCTCTTGGGAAAGGGTAGAAGTAATAAAAGCAATGGCTTCCTGATCGCGTTTCAACTACATTTCAAATTTAGGATTTGGAACTGATTCTTTAGTGGCAACTCCAATCCAATCCTTGGTTCATATGTGGTTCAAAAGGACTGGGTAGAACTATCTAAGTGTTCTGATAGACCTTGATGAATGGGAAGACTGGATGCTCCCAAGTAGGAAATTGGTATTGGTAAGTTTTCAGAAATAAGCTGGCCCATAAAGTTAAAAAGAGATGATAGACTGAGAGTAAGAATCCATGGAACAGCTCGAAAGAGACTGTTTTAAAGAATTACTCAGCAAAAAAGGAATACTAGCAGCCAAGGACATAAAAAAATCATGAACAACATCGACGTTCAATGCTTACGTTGTTTTTCTGGAACAGACCAGATTAGAGTAACATGGCTGCAACAATTACTTATATCAACAGATTAACTTTTGATCTGAATCCCTTTTTCCCTTTTTAGCTTTAGGGAGGAAGAATGAAAAACAATAAGGTAAAAGATAGGCAAAGAATTAAAAAAAAAAGGATTTTGATGGCTGCTGGGGACAGACTCTAACTAGAAAAAGCAAACAATTTCAATGTCAGGAAAAGAGAATAGAGAGAATCACGGCTGACCAAGATCAAATGGGGGACAAAAAAGATACTTCCATATATTAAGGGCAAAAGACAGTTCACCAGAGACAAAAGGAAGATTAAGGCGAATGATGGCCAAAGGAGAAGATTAGAATGATGGCCAAAGGAGAAGATTAGGGCAGAATGACTAGATGAAATTCATATATAAAGGACATCAATAGAGGATATGAATTATGGCAAACAGAAAAACGATAGAAGAGTGTCAACTAGGATAGAACGACTGCAAGACAGAGAAAATACTGAGTGAAAGAGAAATGAAGGAAAGAAAATTCAGAAAGAATCATCATATCTCAGTGGACACCACCTATTCAGTCCAAGCCCACATGTGCTCTGATACATGTGAGAAGTCCTCGGAAAATCATCACTCCAGAAAAAGGGAGAGAAGGAAAAGTTGAGATCTGTACATCTGATGTTTCTGACATGCACAAAAGATTAATAAAATAACATGACGCCCTAATGTGAACCTTTACAAAATAACCTCAAGCATGATGGGTAATCACAAAAAATGTAGAACAACACACCCTATGCAAATAATGGCATCGGGTCCATGATGGACCCAGACCCAATAATATAGTACATACAATTCTTAACAAGCTTGACCATTTTTGATGCTCCCCTTTTCATGGCATGTAGCACATTAGGATTGTGCACCTAGTTTATAACTAAAAGGCTAATGAACAATGCCTGTATGTTCTTTTCTATGACTATTGATTTCGTTAAATCTAATTTAGTTAATGATTGATAGTCCTGATTATATACTAGAACCAGATAATAAGAAAAAGACTTGTATGTAACATATATGACAAATAACGAGGAAAAGAAATCTCATATTTTCATCTAATATGAAACTGGAAACTTTTAATCATGAAGCTGATTTAATGTATGCGAAATGCCATGGGTTGAAGCTGATCTTTCTGATTGGGATAAGACAAGCTTCTTTTATAAAGAAGCATGCAGGAAAGAAGTTTTAGAACTTGGAATAATTTCTCCAAATATTAACATTGGCTCCACAACAGCAGCAATAATCTACAAAGGCAGCCCCATTCAGAGTGTAGACACATAAAAAATATTTCTACATATCATGGTTCTCTAGCACATCTAGAAACTCAAAGTAATTTAACAGGTTCCTTGCTGATTATTTTTGAAAGAGATGAGCTCAATTGAAACAACCTTTGGCAAAGTGAAAATTTACCTGATTAAGTTGATCAGGTGGTACTGTACCATTATCAGGCCCGTAATCTTGGTCGTCCACAGGAAACAAGCTGTCTAATCAGATGCTGAAGTTGAGATTCAGGTGGTACTGTCAGGTAATTTAACATTCTCTCAAGGTCAGAGAAAGTGTTTATGGATGACCTAGCATTCATGTTATCCAAATATGAATTTGAATTTCCATACAGATCACCAAGATTCTGCATGTCCTGGCAAGGGTGTGATTGGCATATCATGCATGATTGCATTCCAAGGCTTATATGGGTGGAGTTCATGGGGTCGGTCCCAAAAGGGCTAGTGAATGGTTGAGTTGCAGAGCTTAAACCTGGAAAATCATTCTGAGCACATTGGAATATTTGATTAATGCCTTCGCTTCCTGTTTCGAATTCTGCCAGTGGATACCCAGTACTCTGTTCATGCATATTATGAGATATGACTGCACTTGTTCCTGCATGCAGACCATCAAACTGAAAACCATCCACCATCAATCCAGTCTTAGAACCAGGAGGCAGGAGCTACACCAAAATGAGATGTGTTAGCCAAATTTAACTGGTCATTATTTGCAGCTTGCTGACCAAAAGCATATCCGTGAAATGGCAGAAGTTCATGGTCACCATGGTTCAAATTTGAACTCGAACTCCACATGGTTGAAGTAGGATCATATCCCGATTAAGCTACATATGGATTTTGAAGGGTGCTTTCATCTCCCTGCTTTCTCTGCTCCTACATGAAGGATGGCATTGGTGGATTTTGAAGGCCGCTTCATGTCCCTGGTTTCTCTGTTCCTGCATGAAGGATGGTGCCTTTCCTATAACGCTTGCTGGATCAGTAGACTTCATCAGTCTGTAAGTCCCCAAGCCTCTTCTATCATTGTCCTGAAACCGCTATAGTAACTAGGCATGTTGGTGAAAGAACCAAGAGAGCCACTCTGCGGTTCCGCTACAGCTGTGGGAGGTAAAGGCTGTGTCACTTGGTTTGCTAGACGAGGACCTGTGGAAGAACCAAGGCCATCAGAAACGGACGATCTTTATGTTCTCTACCTTCTGCCTCACGTTTTCTTCGGCAAATTCTGTGTTTCTGCATTCACAAACACATAAACAGTTCTTTTCAGGAGTTTTGAGATGGATGACTGTTGGTTAAGAAAACATTTGATATCTTCTTAGGTGTTGCTTGGACTTTTTCCCTAAAAGGAACTCTTCCTGTTTGGGCCTTGCTTCAGCTGGAGCAACTTGGGACAAAAAGTAGAGTTACTTGGATCTGCAGTTCATATCAGAGAGGTTATACTGTGTTCTACAAGTGAATGGTTAGATAAGGTGAAACGGGGAAACCAGTGGAGAGACTTAGCGTTCCCATGGGTCTTGGTTGGGTGTCAATGTGTTGGATTTGGGTCAAGATTCAAACTCTCTGGATCCATCTCAATATGTTTTCTCCCTATCAAATTGGGTTCACTGCCAATCTGGCCAACTAGCTTAAGTTTTAATTTTACATGCAAATGGGTCACATCTTTGTTGGGATTAGGAGTTGGATGCAGATTATGTCAAACCCAGATCCGATTATCTCACTTATCTAGATCTCACTAAACTCATCTGGATGTCAAGCATGGCATTCTAAAGGGGAGAAGCAACAAAAATTGCACATGAAAAACTTAAAATTCCTGGGTCAGTAGGTCCTACTCATATGAAAGACCGCTGATTTTCTCTCATCATCATCAACGGAAAATGGATAGATAAAGTTCAAAGGTTTAATATATAAAAACCATAGGATAATAAATTCAGCTTAACATCTAGAGGCGGACCTCATATCATTGTCGGTCCAAATCTGAGCCTTTGTTTTCCTTATAAAAACTTACCCCATACAGAGCAAAAGACATAGTATGGGTAATTTCTTAGGCTTGTGTGCATTAATGAAAAAAAAAAAACCTCAAGAATATGATAAAACCTGTTAGTTAAATGAAATTTATCAATAACCGTAATATTTTGTTCCCAAGAAATGAATTTCACCTGCAATCTGCGGACTATCTGTTTCCTTGTCAGCTCTGTAACACCCATAACGTCGAGTATCTTCCAACGAGTGGCATCTAATCCATTCAATTGTCATAAAGTAGCCCAGTGAATACTATCCTTGAAACAAAGATATACAAAAATATTGCACATGAAAATGCTTAGCTTTTGATAAAATGGTTCCAATCTTTTAGCAAATTCCATTTAAACCTTTTTCACTCAAGCAGGAACTGAAAGAGTTTGAAACTTGATCAGGACGGTTCGTTATTTCACTAAAATTACAGCGGATTTCAGCAAAATATTATATCCAAAGGAATAAATTTAATTGCCTACATTCAAAAACCCAACTGGTCTACAGCAAAAGCGAACTTCTTCTTCAGATCCATCGTCAGATGAACCTCTTCTTCCATTTCGGAGATGGTGGCGGAGATTCAGGCACAGGCCCCGTCTGCTTACTGGCAGTGCCTTCTTCAGCCTCTGTGACGGCAGCTTTGCCATGGGGATCTCTCTTCCCGAGTTTAAACTTCTTGTGCCGCAGAACGTGCTGCCACAGGTTTCTGAGCACATGACATGAGGGTAAAGCGGCTTCAACGGCACGGCCTTCACACCACTAAGTGTTGCCTTGACAAGGCTCTCCTGATCAGCATTATCTGATACAACTGTTCTCAGCACAACCACAGACGTAAGTTTGGGTTATAATTCTTACATCAGATAAATAATCTCTCTCACAAACAGGATCTGCAGTGAATGATAAGGGAAAGGTTTTCAGAGAAAAAAAAGAAAATCTTATGAAGGATGTTGATGTTAATACGAATCTGTAACCTTTACACTTTTAATCACAATTTCAAATCAGAAGTCTCCTTATTTAGAAATAAAGGAGATCTCAAATCCAAGTTATCTGCAATACTTAAAATCATGGCCTTTGGATCCCCTTGTGAATCCACTTCAGAATCTAAATAACCATGTCAGTTTGCCAAAAGCTGCAGTTCAAATATCGCTCCAACAGCCTTCCACTCAAGGGCCCATACATAGATGTAAATTGGATCTGGTATAGCTTTTGCAGAGCTCAACTAACAGATTTAGGCCAGTGAAACTTGTGGCAGGAATCTGAATTCAGATTGACAAGAGACAAAACAAATCCCATTTTGGATCTGGATTCGGAGATGCCCGTGAAATTCAATAAAAAAAATACTAGCCCATACTAATTTGGTTTTGACTTTCATAAAGTTGATACACTCTCTCTCTCTCTCTCTCTCTCTCTCTCTCCACACATACACACACAGACCCCAGACCACTTGGGTAAGGGATAAAAATTAGACCTCTTAAATTCATGTTAAAAAGTGTTTTTAAATAAATGCGAACTTACTAATGTGTTTGCAAACACTAATTTAATATAAATCCCTTTTAGTTTAAACCATTTTTTTGGAAAAAAAAATTGATCTTTCTACTATCACAATTTTGATGCTATTAGATATGTTTTAATATATGTTTCTCACCAAATCACTCTTAAACTATCGATAAGGTTAGATTGCAAAAAAATATTTTAACAATCAACTTTAATGGGTCAGGACTGTCTGGTTTTTGTCTTTTATCCAAATGGTCTGGTTTTTATCAACTTTATATATATCATATATATATATTATATATATATAAAACCCCATGTTCACATTTTGTAAAAAAATATTTTAACAATTAACTTTAATGGGTCAGGATGTCCGGTTGTTGCAGAGTTAACTAATCATACATCTACTTATGACTGATCTGCATACATCCGATTTTGATGATAATGCCAAGGACGTAAATGTTCCAATTGATTTAATCTGAATTTTACATTGGAAACAAAATTCAACCGGTTGGAAAATCAATCCTGTACAACGTGAAGTTGTACTTCTTATCTATATGTTTGATAGTCTGTTTCATAAGTAGTAGTAACTTTTATAAGGAGAAAAGATAGCACCTCCACGACAAATCAAATCAAGATTATACAAGAGAAACCTAGAAAATAATAGGCACACAAATATTCCACATTACTGAATTCCTTACATGAAATTGCAAAGACAAATTTCTATTTAATTAATAACAACAAGGGCTCATGACTAAAATTAATACATTGGATATTACATTTCCAACTTCATACCAAACACCATTCACACAAGAGCAATCCGATTCAAAACATGTATGATGGAAGTGTAAAAGTCGTCTATCTTGACGTTCAAGGAAGCCACCGCCAAGTCTCCACTAGCACCCACTAAATCCACCGCCTAGCCACCGATCCCACCGCCTCCACGAAAACCACGGCCGCCACCTGCACCCAGCCACCTCCTGCACCAGTCCGCCACCAACGCCACCGCCAAGGCCACCAAGTTCGCCACCACCACCGAACCGTCCACCACTTAGTCCAGCACCGCCACCAAAGACTCCACCTTCTTCTTCATCGTCATCTTCATAATTATACCTTCATCATAACCATCCTAACCACTATAGTCATCATCATCTGAATAAGACTGGTTATCATAACCAATATAGTCATCACCATTATCATCATCATCATCATCTCTTCTTCTTCTCCTTCTTATTCTTTTTCTTCTTCACAATTATACCAGTCATCGTCAACATTAGAGTCATCATCATCCTCAATGTCATCAGCATCTTCCATCTTTTTTCTCATTCTTCTTCTTCTTCTTTTTTTTGCTCTTTTGTCTTCAACTGCTTAGTGTTATCATAATCCTCATTGCTGACTAGATCAACAAATACTTTTCTCCTCCTTTCATATCATCATCCTCACTGTTGCCTAGACCAACAAATATTTTTCTCCTACTTTCATGACATTCGAGTGCATTCCTTCTTGGTGGCTTTTCCAAAGACGAAGTTGAATCCTCATTATCTTCCCCACTGCTCATGAGCTCAATTGCTCCTTCTTCTCACATTTTCCATTAATAGAGGAGCAAATTGTGATCCGTAGCTTCCTGCATTTCATTTTGTCCTCCATACCTTCAAAAACCCTGGAAGATGTGTCTGATGGTTCCTTCCCTTTCCATGAACTTGAACACCTTTTTCCTTCCAACTTTCTCATTTCAACATCATTGCCATCCTCGCTATCTTACCTTTTGCACATTCGAACTCCTGTTTCTTTCTTGAGCTTCTCTGCATGATCACTGCCCTCCTCTTCTTCGCTCAAGAGAATGACTTCTTTGGTTCTCTTGACTTTTCTACTACTTGACAATGAGGAACTCTTGCATGCTCCCTTCTTGAACAATCCACAGCCTAAAAAGCAAAAAAAAGAAAATCTTAAACTGAAGCTTAAACCACCTTTTATTTAGAAAAAGAAAACGCAGAAAACTCTTACGGGAGGAAGAGACATTTGGCTTCTTGTTCTTCAACAATTCAGTTCAAGGCTGCCAAGAGACATGCATTAAGAAAAAAAATGGTTGGTAAAAATGAGAAATATATAGAAAGAAATGAACAATAACTGAAAAATACAGAGCAATATTTTCCAACTTGAACTCACTTTGATTCCATTTCCATTAGATTATTTAAGCACAAAAAATCAACTCTTAAAAAGATACATGGAAACAAAAAAGATAGTTATAAATCCAAAACTAAAGTATAAGAAACTTAAATGCATGAGTAGCAGATTCACTGTCAAATCAAATGTCTCTTGGTCTTGCATTTCTTTAAAATCTATTTAACATCTACAACAAAAAAATGTGGAGGACGGCCGCAGAGTGATGGAGAGAGAGATGCTATCTGAGATGGCGGAGCCTACTGGCTACTCGGCATGGAGAGCACACTCAACTCCGGAGGACGGCCCGTAGAGTGATAGAGAGACGAGATGACCGTTTGGGCGGGTGGAGCCTACCGGTGCTCGACGTGGAGAGCACACTCAGTTCTAGAGGACAGCGTGTAGAGTGATGGAGAGACGAGATGACCGACTGGGCTGGCGGAGCCTATCAGCTACTCGGCATGGAGAACACACTCAGTTCCGGAGGACGAGATGACCGTCTGGGCTGGCGGAGCCTACCAACTACTCGACGTGAGAGCACACTCAGTTCCGAAGGACGGCCCGCAGAGTGACGGAGGGATGAGATGACCGTCTGGGCTAGCGGAGCCTACGACTACTCGGCGTGGAGAGCACACTCAGTTCTGGAGGACGGCCCGCAGAGTGACGGAGAGACGAGATGATCGTTGGGCTGGTGGAGCCAACAGGCTACTAGGCGTGGAGAGCACACTCAATTCCAAAGGACGACATGCAGAGTGACGCAGGGACGGGATGATTGTCTGCACTAGCGGAGCCTACCGACTACATCGGCATGGAGAGCACACTCAGTTTGGAGGATGGCCCGCAGAGTGATGCAGAGACGGGATGACTGTCTGGGGTGGTGGAGCCTATTGGCTACTCGACGTGGAGAGCACACTCAGTTTCGGAGGATGCCCGCAGAGTGACGCAAAGATGGAATGACCGTCTGGGTTGGCAGAGCCTACTGGCTACTCGCGTGGAGAACACACTTAGTTTTGGAGAGGGTTCCGCTGAGTGACGGAGAGACGGGATGACCGTCTGGGTGGCAGAGCCTACTGGCTACTCGATGTGGAGAGCACACTTAGTTCCGGAGGAGGGCCCGCTGAGTGACGGAGGGACGAGATGATCATCTTGGCTGGCGAAGCCTATTGGGTACTCGGCGTGAAGAGCACACTCAGTTCTAGGTGACGGTCCGCAGTCACCGTTTGGGCTGGCAGAGACAACTGGCTACTCGGCGTGGAGAGCACACTCAGTTCTGAAGGATGGCCCGCAGAGTGACGGAGAGATGAAATGACCATTTGGGCAGGTGGAGCCTACTGGCTACTCTGCGTGGGGAGCACACTCAGTTCCGAAGGACGGCCCATAGAGTGACGAAGAGACTCACACATAGAGAGAGAGGGAGAGAGCGGAAGAGAGAGTTTCTGCTGGTAAGATCGAAGAAAAGAAGAAGAGAAGAGAAATGGTACAAGACACACATGCGAAGAAAAAGCATGTAGCGCGCTTCGGTAGCACTGCCGGCCTTTTTCATGATGACGAAAAACCCCGATGGAGCGTGCCGAATGAAAAACATTACTATTTATGTAACGTTGGACTAGACTATTACAAGTTTCCTTCCGTATATAATTTAAAGATTTCAAAAATATAATATATCAAAGAACATTGAAATTATTGGTTAAGATCACCTTACAGTGCTAGGGGAAAGAAACCTCTTTCATAAGCAGTAGCTTTTATAAGGAGAAAAGGTAGTGCCTCAACAACAAATCAAATCAAGATTATACAAGAGAAACCTAGAACTAATAGGCACACAAATATTCCATATTAATGAATTCCTCACATGAAATTGCAAAGACAAATTTTCAGTTAATCAATAACGGGAAGGGCTTCATGACTCGAAATTAATACATTTGATATTATATGTCCAACTTCATACCAAACACACATTCACACAAGAGCAATCAGACTCAAAACACGTACAATGGAAGTGTAAAAGTCGTCTATCTTGACGTTCAAAGAAGCCTGCCGCCAAGTCTTCCACCAGCACCACCACCAAATCCACCGCCTAGGCCACCGAGCCCACTGCCTCCACGAAAACCATGACTGCCACCTTCACCCAACCCACCTCCTACACCAGTTCCGCCACCAAAGCCACCGCCAAGGGCACCAAGTTTGCCACCACCACAGAACTGTCCACCACCTAGTCCAGCACCACCACCAAAGCCTCCACCTTCTTCTTCATCGTCATTTCATAATGATACCAATAATCAAATCCATCATAACGACTATAGTCATCATCATCTGAATCATACAGGTCAACATAACCAATATAGTCATCGCCATCGTCATCCTCGTCAATATCTTCTTCTTTTTCTTCTTCACAATTATACCAGTCAAGGTCTACATTAGAGTCATCATCATCCTCAATGTCATCAGTATCTTCCATCTTTTTCTCATTCTTTTTCTTCTTCTTCTTCATTTTGGTCTTTTGTCTTCAACTGCTTAGTGTTATTATCATCTTCATTGCTGACTAATCAACAAATACTTTTTTCATCATTTCATGTCATCATCCTGCTGACTAGATCAACAAATACTTTTTCATACTTTCATGACGTTCGAGTACATTCCTTCTTGGTAGCTTCTCAAAGGCAAAGTTGAATCATCATTATCATCCCCACTACTTATCAGCTTAATAGCTCCATTCTTCTCATCTTTTCCACTAACAGAGGAGCAAATTGTGATCCCTAGCTTCCTGCATTTCATTTTTGTCCTCCATAACCTTCGAGAAACCCTGGAAGATGCGTCTGATGACTCCTTCCCTTTTCATGAACTTTAACACCCCTTTTTCTTAGCTATAAACACAAAAAAAAAAGATGACCGTTTGGGCTACTGGCTACTCGGCGTGAAGAGCACACTCAGTTCCGGAGGATGGCCAGTAGTGTGACGGAGAGACGAGATGACCATCTAGGGTGGCGGAGCCTACCGGCTGCTCGGCGTGGAGAGCACACTCAGTTCCGGAGGAGGGCCCACAAAGTGACAAGGAGACGAGATGGCCGTCTAGGCTGGCGGAGCCTACCGGCTACTCGGCGTGAAGAGCACACTCAGTTCCAGAGGACGACCTAGAGAGTGACGAGGAGACGAGATGAATGTCTGGGCTGGCAGAGCCTACCAGCTAACTCAGTTCCAAAGGAGGGCCAGGTGAGTGACGGGGAGACGGGATGTCCGTTTGGGCTGGCGGAGCCTATAGGCCACTCGGCGTAGAGAGCACACTCAATTCCATAGGAGGGCCCACAGAGTGACAGGGAGATGGGATAACCGTTTGGGCAGTCAAAGCCTACCGGCTACTCGGCGTGGAGAGCACACTCAATTCGGGAGGAGGTCCCACAGAGTGACAGAGAGACGGGATGACCGTCAGGGCTGGCAGAGCCTACGACTACTCGGCGTGGAGAGCACACTCAGTTCTGGACGACGGTCTGCAGTCACTGTCTGGGCTGGCAGAGCCTACTGGCTACTCGGCGTGGAGAGTACACTCAGTTCCGAAGGATGGCCCGCAGAGTGACAGAGAGATGGGTTGACCGTCTGGGTTGGCGGAGCCTACTGGCTACTCGGCATGGAGAACACACTTAGTTCCGGAGGAGGGCCCACAAAGTGACGAAGAGATGGGATGACCGTTTAAACTGGCGGAGCCTACCGGCTACTTGGCGTGGAGAGCACAGTCAGTTCCGGAGGACGGCCCATAGAGTGATGAAGAGACGCACACACAAAGAGAGAGAGAGAGAGAGAGAGAGAGAGAGAGAGAGAGAGAGAGAGAGAGAGAGTTTCTGCTAGTAAGTTCGAAGAGAAGAAAAATGGTACACGGCACACATGGAAAGAAAAAACACATAGCGCAATTCAGCAGCACTACCGGCCTTTTTAATGATGACGAAAAAGCCCCGATGGAGCGCACCGAATGAATGACATTACGATTTAGGTAACATTGGACTAGACTCTTACTGGTTTCCTTCCATACAAAATTTAAAGAGTTCGAAAATATAATATATCAAAGAACATTGGAATTATTGGTTAACAGCACCTTATAGTGTGAGGGAAAAGAAACCTCTTTCATAAGAAGTAGCTTTTACAAGGAGAAAATGTAGCACTTCCATGCCAAATCAATTCAAGATCATACAAGAGAAACCTGGAAAATAATAAGCATACAAATATTCCATATTACCAAATTCCTCATATGAAATTGCAAAGACAAATTTTCTTTTAATCAATAATAGGAAGGACTTCATGACTAGAAATTAATACGTTTGATATTATATTTCCAACTTCATACCAAACACATATTTACACAAGAGCAATCAGACTCAAAACACGTACGATGAAAGTATAAAAGTCGTTTGACTTGACGTTCAAGGAAGCCCGCCGCCACCAGCATCAACACCAAATCAATCGCCTAAGCCACTGAGCCCACCGCCTCCACGAAAACCACGACCGGCACCTCCACCTAGCCCACCTCCAACACCAGCTCTGTCACCAAAGCCACCGCCAAGGCCACCAAGTTCGCCACCACCACCGAACCGTCCACCACCTAGTCCAGCACCGGCATCAAAGCCTCCACCTTCTTCTTCATCGTCATCTTCATAATTATACTGGTTATCATAACCATCATTCATCATCATATGAATCAGACTGGACATCATAACCAATATAGTCATCACCATCGTCATCATTGTCAGTATCTTCTTATTCTTCTTGCTCTTTTGTCTTGAACTGCTTAGTGTTATCATCATCCTCATTGCTGACTAATCAACAAATACTTTTTCTCCTCCCTTCATATCATCATCCTCACTGCTGACTAGATCAACAAATACTTTTTCTCTTACTTTCATGACGTTCGAGTGCATTCCTTCTTGGTAGCTTCTCAAAGGCCAATTTGAATCCTCATTATCATCCCTACTGCTCATGAGCTCAATTGCTCTGATATAGGAGCAAATTGTGATCCGTAGCTTCCTGCATTTCATTTTTGTCCTCCATAACCTTCGAGAAACCCTAGAAGATGCGTCTAATGGTTCATTCCCTTTCCATGTTGAACACCTCCTTTTC
The DNA here is from genome assembly GCF_008831285.2 of Nymphaea colorata. NCBI lineage: Eukaryota > Viridiplantae > Streptophyta > Magnoliopsida > Nymphaeales > Nymphaeaceae > Nymphaea > Nymphaea colorata. The sequence goes on from NC_045150.1 coordinate 12,098,306, forward strand.
CTTCCAAACTTTCTCATTTCAACATCATTGTCATCCTTCGCTACCTGTTTCTTGTCTTCAGCTTCTCTGCATGATCACTGCCCTCCTCCTCTTTGATCAATAGAATGACTTCTTTGGTTCTCTTGCCTTTTCTACTACTTGAGCAATGAGGCGCATGCTCCCTTCTTGAACAATCCACAACTTAAAAAGACCCAAAAAAAAGGAAAGGAAAAATCTTAAACCTGAAGCTTAGAACACCTTTTATACAGAAAAAGGAAATGTGGAAGAACTCTTACAGGAGGAAGGGAGATTTGGGTTCTTGTTCTTCTAGCAATTCAGTTCAAGGCTACCAAGAGACATGCATTAAGAAAAAAAAGTTGTTGGTAAAAGATGACAAAGAATATAAAAAGAAAATGAACAAATAACTTGAAAAAATACAGAGCCATATTTTTCAACTTGAGTCTCACTTTGAGTGCCATTCCATTAGATTATTTAAGCACAAAAAAATCAACATCTTAAAAAGATACATGGAAACAAAAAAGATAGATATAAAATCCAAAACTAAAGTATAAGAAACTTAAATACAAGAGTAACAGATTCACTATCAAATCAAATGTCTCTTTAGTCCTTGCATCTCTTTAAAATCCATTTTATGTCTACAACAAACAACCAGTCTACACTTTTCATTTGCCATTTTTTAATTACATGCTAAACAAAATGCACTAATTTCCAGCAACATGGCATTTTCTGAATGTATCGTTTTGGATCCACATATGTTAACTTTCTTAAAAGCTTGAATCCAAGAAACATAATCCATAGTTGCTATGAAAAACAAACATAAAAAAAAAGTAAAACCCAACAAAAGAAGAAAAGGAGAACAAGGTCGTCAGTTATACCTGAAAATGACACTTTACAACAATGGTTTGCCAAAGCCACAGTGTGAAAGAAAAGGAGCACAAAAACAAGAGAGAAAAGGGTCAGTGCAGCATAAAAAAAAATAAAAATAGAACACAGAGAAATATAAAACTAGCTATCTGCAAAAATGGTAGAAAAAGAAAAACAAGAAAAACAGAAACAAGAAGAAGAACATTTATAAGGTGCACACTGTAGTGTTCATTCAGTGGGATAGTGCAGCAAGAGAAATGGAGTCACTTCAAAACAAATATATGGCGGGTTCACCTGAACTGATGTCGTACAACGTGGTTTCCTGGTTCCTGTATCCTGGAACGTAAAAGGAAATGATTCTTGCAACATGAAAGAAAAAGGAAAGAAAAACAATGCATAAGAAAAGAACAATATATAAACCAAAAAATTAGAATAACAACCATAAGAAAAAAGATGAAAAATGAAACACACCACTTGAAAAAAAAAGGCTACAAAAAGTAAAAGAAAACTAACAAATACAAAAAAAAAAAGATGACCGTATGGGCTACTTCCTGCTCGGCGTGAAGAGCACACTCGGTTCCGGAGGACGGCCCGCAGAGTGTCGGAGAGATGAGAAGACCATCTGGGCTGGCTGAGCCTACTGGCTACTCGGCGTGGAGAGCACACTCAGTTTCGGAGGACGGCCCGCAGAATAACGGAGAGACGAGATGACCGTCTGGGCTGGTGGAGCCTACTGGCTACCTGGCGTGGAGAGCACACTTAGTTCTGGAGGACGGCCCGTAGAGTGACGGAGAGACGAGATGACTGTCTAGGTTAGCGGAGCCTACTGGCTACTCGGAGTGGAGAGCACACTGAGTTACGAATGACGGCCCGAAGAATGACGGAGAGACGAGATGAAGGTCTGGGCTGACGAAGCCTATTGGCTATTCAGCGTGTAGAGCACACTCAGTTCCGGAGGAGGGCTAACGGAGAGATGAGTTGACCGTCTGGGCTGGAAGAGCCTACTGGATACTCGGCGCGGAGAGCATACTCAGTTTCGGAGGTCCGCAGAGTGACGAAGATACGAGATGACCGTCTAGGCTGGCGGAGCCTACTAGCTACTCTGCGTGTAGACAACACTCAGTTTTGGAGGGCGGCCCGTAGAGTGATGGAGAGATGAGATGACCGTCTGGGCTGGCGTAGCCTACTGGCTACTCGGCTTGGAGAGCACACTTAGTTACGGAGGAGGGACCACAGAGTGACGGAGAGACGAGATGACTTTCTGGGCTGGCGGAGCCTACTGGCTACTCGGCGTGGAGAGCACACTCAATTCCCAAGGAAGGCCCGGAGAGTGACGGAGTGACGAGATGTCCGTCTGGTTTGGTGGAGCCTACTGGCTACTCGGCGTGGAGAGCACACTTAGTTCCGGAGGAGGGCCCGCAGAGTGACGGGGAGACGAGATGACCGTCTTGGCTGGCAGATCCTACTGGCTAATCGTCGTGGAGAGCACACTCACTTCCGAAGGACGACCTGTAGAGTGACGGAGAGACGAGATGACCGTCTGGTCTGGTGGAGCCTACTCACTAGTCGGCGTGGAGAGCTCACTCTGTTCCGGAGGACAGTCCGCAGAGTGACGTAGAGACGCACAGAGAGAGAGGAAGTTTCTGTTGGTAAGATCGAAAAAAAGAAGAAGAAGAGAAGAGAAATGAAACAGAACGCACATGGAAAGAAAAAACACTTAACGCACTTCAGCAGCACTTCCAGCCTTTTTCATGATGACGAAAAGGCCCCAATGGAGCCCACTGAATGAAGGACGCTACTATTTAGGTAAAGTTTGACTAGATTGGTACAAGTTTCCTTCCGTACAAAATTTAAAGAGTTCATAAATATAATATATCAAAGAACATTCGAATTATTGGTTAAGTTCAATCTTAAGGGGTAAACAATTTTATTTAGGTAAATCCTTGATTAATACTTAATTAAAGTGGTCACCAATTTCTCTCATCATGTTCATATATAGCATCAATCAAAACATTTGGTGGTTCTCTGTAAATAGATGAAATGTGAGACTGGTCATCGCAAATTGATTTAAATCTTTCACGCCGTACCTTTCATGAGCAAAAAAATCATTAAATTAAGTACAAGAGACTCATTTTCTATTATTTTTAAAAAAAAGTGGCTCAAATTATTGAAGACCTCAAATAAATCAACGTTCACTCCATCATGCTATCTTAAGGAAATTAAAATAGAAAGGAAGTCCTCGCTTGTAGACGCAGAAATTTTTAGGAAGTTGGTAACAATGATGATCCTTTATGAATTTGTCTTTAAAAATGCAAGCTTTGCCACACCCCTAAGGATCCATTAAACTATTAGTTTCATCATAGCATAATTCTGCTTAATTTTTTAGCAAAAAGTTATGTGTTAATTTAATTACTTAATAATTATACACATATTAAATTATCGTATTTTATATAAGATTTGAGAAGTAGACACCTGTTCATGTGAGAAATTTACCCAAGCTACCATTGAACTTTTTATATTACCAATGAACTTTTTGTCTCCTTTTATGTCAAAAAACTTCGAGCAAGCAATCCGCAAGTTGGAATTCAAATTAAGGTTGATGGTAAAAGTTATTGTTGTGGTGGTCTTTGGCCATCTTATTCATTGTAAAGAAGAATACTAACCTGATCTATTGCCATCCTTATCTGCCGCCACATGCTGAATTTTGTGTTTGAACCTTAGATCCAGTTAAGGAGCTGTTGGCAGGAGCTCCCAAGAGAGCTGGTGAGTGAGCTCCTTGGTGATTTTTTATTTTTTATTTTTTTTTTGAAACCCTCAACCTTGACTAGTGGCTTAACAAGGGAGAAAGGGAGAGAGAGAGAGGGGGCTTCTCTCCATTGCACATAAATCAAATATGCCTGTTAGTAAAGCTCAAGTTGGTAGTCAGTGTCCCAATTAGATTTAGGGGAAACTAATATGGCTGTTAGCGCATGTAGAAGGAAGCCTTATCTAATCTACATATGGGGCAGGGAAATAGGGCTGCACACGTGCAGAGTCGAGCCTAAGCTTGCCCAGCTCGAGCTCAAACTCGAGCCAAGCAGTAGCGTAGCTACATATAGGCTGGCGTGGGCAGTTGCCCACGCCAGCAACAAAAGTTTTACTTATTTTTGCATATTTTTACATAGATTTTTTACAATTTTTTACTTATTTATATATGTTGTGTCCCTTCAGAAATGAGAATTTCTATAACAGTGCCCCATAGCCAAAAATTTCTGGATTCGCCACTGGAGCCAAGCTCCCTAACACAAGCTAGATATTAAACGTTTACCAATAAAAAAAATTGGGCAAATAAATATTTTGCGATTGTTCAGATCTTGCTCATTCAAGAATCAATTGCGAGGACTAGGTTGTAAAATTGAGGAGATAACAAGTTCAGATTTTTAAATCGTGTTGATCGTGTGATAGCCTCATATGTCAAATCCAAATCTTGTGTGCGTGCATGTGTGTGAAAGAGAAAAGTGAGAAGATTGAAGAAGTTTGGTGGTGATGCCATTTCAGACTGTACATCCAAGCTTTGGGGAGAGAGAGAGGTACTTATCATCTGTGCTGTTTCAAGAGTTAAGAGATGAAGCTGCTGGTATGCAGCCGGTCCCAGTAGATCGAAGAAATTAAACATCATATGTACAAGGCTCTCTCTCTCTCACACATTGCCCATATGCGATGCATGTGCTGATGTTAGTAGTTCATAGGCACGAGGTAAAATTGTAGAATTAATTCATGTTGATGTTATTCTGAATATAAAAAATTCTGTGATCCTATAGTCATTGCAACGAGCCCCCGAAACTGAACCCTCCAAGGCGTTAGAAGCCTTCACAAGTGCTCCATCTCCAATCTCCTGATCATCAGACTGACGGTAGAACCGCTCTTCACTCATATGTTTTATCATTCTCTTGATCGATTTTCATTGTACAGTGGAAAAATCATCAAAAGATTAATTAACCTCATTGCAAATGGTATCCTCGAGTGCTCGGTGGACTGATCAAATTAAGCTTTTAAGGAACTTGAATTGGGAAAAATCGATTTTCAAATGGAAGTGGGAAATCTGTCCAGCTTTTTCAAAATCAAGAATGGAGGACCCCCCAAAAGAAAAAAGCAGCTTTTAAGAGAAAGTGCTATTTCTTATTGTTGAATTCAGAAAGCTAATTTACCATCGTTCGAATAAGAGCTTTAGTTATATTTTTGAGCAAATATGTCGTCTAAAGGGGCTCTACCTGGCCACGAGAAGGATACCAAATTCGACCAGACGAGACAAAGTTGTTGATTGACAAATTCATAAAAGGAACTAACTCTTCAAAATGTAAAGGTGACAATGACGAGATGCCTTGACTGCCGTTCATCTCACTCTGGAATGGTCCGATGGACGGTTCCAATGGATGAGATTGTCACTGGCAACTATGCATGCGATGGAACCTTGCATAACATAAATATGCATAGACATGTACATATATCCGAGTACAATTAAAGATGAAAATGCTTTCATTTAAATAGGAAAAATAAACTTTTCTAAAAACAAAAAAGGAAATAAAAAAAAATTAAAAACTAAAAAAAACATTTTTTTTCAATAATTCTATAATTATCTTTTTTCAATAATTCTACCATCTCATGGTCGTCTGTAATTGTTCTATCCCTTTTGATGAATAGTAAGGAGCACAAAAACAAGAGAGAAAAGGGTCAGTGCATGGTAGCATGATTTTACAGACAATTTTGAGATTTATATAGAAATATTTTTCCTTCAGAAGCATGCGAAGGAACCTTGCATAACATAAATACAAATGTGCATAGGCATGTACATATAGCCCAGGTATGAGTTGAGGGTTTTACAAGTTTCTCATTAAGAAAAAAAGTCATTGAACAACCTCTGCCTTTTATTTTATAACCAGTGCAGGCGCTAGATTTTCACCCGACAAATTTTATTGACTTTAATTTTTGATTATTCTCTCTGGGGAGGGAAGGTAGCATAATAATCATATAAAAAAAAGATCAATGCAGACGCCTAGCACTTGCCGGAAACCTTCCCGACCGTTCCCGAGTCCGTTGAAACAATTCTCCTCCAGGTCAAGAAGAATGTGATCCCATGGCATGGCATGGACAAGCTGAAAGGGCATATAAGAAATGATGTCGTGGTCTTTTATGATTGGTTCGAGGTGGCAGCACCTAGAAGATTTGCACTAGTGTGCTTCAGGATCAGGGCAAAACAGTTAGCGCGTGCAATCCATGCTGAACCGCAGGCTGCTGGAGGCAGTTAACCCTAACCCTACTGGGAAGCTTTACATGACTCGTACTGTTGCTGCTGGTGCTTACATGCTGCGGTTTGCGATAGGCGCCACCTTGGCTGAAGAGCGCGGCAGCTTGGACAGTCATACAAGAGCAAGCTCGTCTCCTTCTCAGCAAGCAACCTCAACTACTTTAAGATATGCAGTAAAGGCGTCTGGTACAAACTGAACATCATCAGCAGGTGTTCGGTTTATTTGCTTGCTGTTGTTTAGCTATTGATAAATAAATGACATGAATATAACACAAGAGCAACACAACAACTAATCCATTACTTGTTTCTTCAAGTGATACAAAGGTTGACGACACTGAAAATTTGAGCATACTTGAAAATCTTTTTCACACACATTTGGCTTACCCAAATGGCAAAACTGAGAAATAAATGACATGATTCTTGGTGATTGCACAATGACCATAATTAACATAAGCATTAAAAATAAAAACTGAAAATTAAAGTAGGCAAGAGGCACTTGTTATGCGCATGATGGAGTTATTGAGAACTCAAAAGTTGTTGCATTAACTTTCACGAGCGACTTCATTTTTCTTTTCGTCTTTTCGGTGCTAATAAGTATATGTGCCAATAAGCAACTTCACTTGTTGTGGATCTCAATGATTTTATTCCCTTTCTTGTTTCATGATTCTACGTGTTTTCATTTCATGTAGCGAAATGTGATCCTTGCTCTCCTCTTTTCATTCTCCACTAAATAATTACAATTTTACACCAAAGAAAAATTTTATGTCATATCTTGTGGACCACCGAATATAAATCGTGGTTTTGTCGAAGTATTACAGACCTCAAATCGGAGATTGCAAAACCCAAGACAGTTCACAGAGGACTAATTAAAAAAGAACACGGAAATGGAGATGTGAAGCTAAAAGCTGTCGATGTTGGGATTCGTTGTTAGAGTTGTTTTTGTCTCTTATTTTAACTTCGGCTCACATTATTATTGTGGGTCTGAACATGCCACAAGTAAACGAGAATTTATGTCCAACCTAAGATCGAGAGGATATTCACTAAAATATTGGTGACGGCTCGTGGTTCGAGGTTTATTGTTATTTGGAACTGCAAGACCTTCCCTACGCTTTCCTGATCCAAACCTAGAGTAGAGGTCAGACAGGGTACGATCCATGCTCCGATTGTTTGGTAGTTTGATTCCTTTCAGAGTTTTATATATTTTTTTGATTGAGAAAGATGATTAGGCGTATATGAATGTTAGTCTGCACCAATTTTTAAGCTAGATTCACCGAAGCGTTTGATCGGTCTTTTAATTTTAATAAATTTAATCTCTAAATGCTTTTCCTATTTATGTAAATTAGCCCGACTTTAGTACATTCTAAAGATAATCACAAACATGCAAAGAACATATCAGACCAGCCACATGTATCATGCTTTAATACGTCTCTGATCACTTTCATCAGGGAAGGGAAATCGTGCAGGGGTCCATCTGGATCAGATATTGAACCGTCATCACCAATTCAGTTCAGTTCGCCCGTCCACGCACAAAAAAGAGAAAAAAAAAATGATAATAATAATAGTATATGTGTTATTATATATTATAATTATATATTAGTATGTGATAGATGTGTTATATATACACACATATGTTAATAAATGATAATAATAATAATAATGTATAGTATATATATATATATATATATATATATATATATATATATGTGTGTGTGTGTGTGTGTGTGTGTGTGTGTGTGTTAATATCATGTTATCTAACATATATAACACACACACACACACACATATCTATATATACATACATATTATATGTTATTATGTTATGACATATTATAATATATGTTATTATATATACATATTATGTTATTATGTATGCACATATACACATATTAAATATATATGAACTATACATATATATATGTGTACATATATTATATAGTACATACATACCTTATAATGTAACATTTGTTATAACATATATATGTTAATATATATATATTATAATAACATAATATACATAGGCATATTATGTCTACATATGTTATATAATTACGTTATGTATATTACACAATTGTATAACATAATATATATGTTATATAATGTGTGTATATAATAACATAAAAACTATGTATATATGTATATGTAATGTACACATACATATACTATATTAATAAGAATATATTATAATATATATATATATAAATATATAATATGTGTACACTATAATCTTATATTAGTATATACAAAGTATATATATGTATATATGTTATAACACATATACATATAGTATATGTGTTATAATATAATATGTATATGTTATATATTATACTATTAATATATAACAAAGATATAACTATATATATATATATATATATATATATACATATATATATATATATATATACATACATACATACATACATACATACATACATACATACATACATACATACATACATACATACATACATACATATATATATAATATATATATATATATATATATATATATATATATATATATATATATATATATATATATATATATATATATATATATATATATATATATATATATATATATATATATATATATATATATATATATATATATATATATATATATATATATATATATATATGTATAACATATGTTACACATTATATATGTTATAACATATGTTATATATTATGTAACATGTATGTGTTATAATAGTTATAACAACATATAACACATAGTATGTTATATATGTTATATGTTATGTTGTATATGTATAACAGTATAAATATGTTAACATATATTATTATATAATATATGTGTTGTATATATATGTTATAAAAAATATATACGTGTATATACATGTTATATATATTATATATATAACATATGTTATTATAACAATGTAATTTACATATACTTTATATAACATATTATGTATTATAATATATATTATATGTGTGCATATAACATATAATATAACATTATATGTTAACTATATATGAAATATATACCATATATTACATATATATATATATATATATATATATATATATATATATATGTTAAATATGTATACACATATTAACACATATATATATACATATATATTATAAACATATATATATACATATATATTATAAACTTATATATATATATATATATATATATGTTATATTAATATACACATATATTATACACATATAACATATGTTATATGTGTGTTATAATATATATAATATATAAAATAATAATATACATAACATAAATAATATTTGTATTATATACACATATGTATATACTGTGTATACATATAACATTTATTGTATAACATATTATAATATATTTGTATATATAACATATATTATAACACATATATTATAATCGTATATTATAAATATGCTATGTATAATATTATATGTGTTACTATATATATGTATATTATATGTAACATATATTAAATATACATATATTATATATACATATAATATTTATATATATATTATATGTATATATAATATAGATATTATGTATAACATATTATATATTATATATATAACAAATAGTAATATATATACTATGTGTTATATATGTTACATATATAACATATAGTACATATGTTATCACCTTACAAGATGGATAACATGACAGAAGATTTATCCAAGGCAATAGACATGGTGATGGGATAGTTACAATACATGTTTCTCAAGATTTTATTTCGTGATTTTTTTAATGACACAAAATTTCAAAATAACCATTTGGCCATGGAGATGGCCGACTGATTTTTATTTTCCCTAGATTGCCTCTACATGTTTCCTAAGATTCTACTGCCAAAAAAGGTAAATATAGCATTTCATTTTTCAAGAAGCTGTGTTACCTATGACATACAATAATCTAAAACTTTGTTTAAGTACCATGAACTTTAATATCATGAAAGATCTGATCCTACATAAATATCTAACATAACATATTTCGTTATAGAAAAACAAAATCTTAAAGAAATAAGGGCTACAGAAAATTGACTTATAAAAATTGAGTAGCCTTAAGCATCCATTCCATTTAAGTGATGCTTCTCTCTTAGAAAGCAACACCTATCCGTTATCAACCTCTTGTACCCATATTTTCTAAAGCTGTTGTGTCTGTACCCACATATATATACGTGAACCGTACTTGTACCCATGTTACTTAGGTTCCATATGCACGTACGTGTGCATGAGAAAAGACAAACATATATATATCCCTGAAAAGAGAGAAGCACAAAACTTTCTTGGAACACAAATGGAAATCTCATGGTTGTTTTCTAATTAATGATCATTTCTATCTTTGTATCGGTGAGTACTGGATATTGGCTTGTATCACCCTAAATTTTCATCTTTCTGAATTTAAAAATGATTAAAAAAATTTAAATTGATTTAGAAAACGGAAAAATGAAAAAGAATATAAGCCATATTTGCCCTGCATCATGTTAGTGAGGGCCAACATTTTCCATGTTAACAACACTGATTTCTGCCTTGATTTCTCTCTTGTGGCCAAGAGTTGTGGAAAACAATGAAAATTTGAAGGCAAGGCACCTTGGTTTGGCTGATGCCTTTGAATAGAAGTGGTATTCTCATTTTAATAAAATGTGGGGATTATATTCATGACTTTAAAATGTCATCGAGTCTACCTCAAGTAACCTACATCCCTTTTTTTATCTCTAACATGTTTTTCTCGTTTTCAAAGTCATTGAGTTTTTTAGGACCTAGCTCAGACCGGTCCAATAACCCACTACATCTTGACTTAGACCTATTCCAAGTCCTTGAACCAGATCTAACCTTACCGACCCTACTCCAGCCCACTCAAAGTTTGAGCCTAGACTCACTTTGGCTTAGCTTTAGCTAGGTCTACCCCCTGCCACTAAGTCATAGCCATGAGAATTCATAATAAATCAAGATCAAATCTTGATTTGGAACAAATGAACTTAGAACTTGAATTGAGATCTAAGTCTAGAGTGGATATAGATGTTGGATCAAATCCCTAACCTTGAACATATAATGCAGGAAAAGAATCTTCTAAAACTGAACTATGTAGGTTTCTATCAAATCAAGGTCAATTGGATCAAACCTGGATGGGCTCAAACCTTAGAATTTGAATTTGGATCAAATATAGATATTGGATCAAATGCTTGAACATTGGATCATGGATTTCATAATTCAGATCAAGAGAGCTTTGCATCTTAAACTCAGATGTCAAACCATACTCAAACTTCAAACTAGACTTAGATCAACCCAATTTAAATGTGGATCAAGCATCATTTAGTAAATTTGGGTCTTGGATTTGGATCTTAAAATTTATTGAATTTTAGATCTTTTTGGTCCACATCCCTAAACTATAAAAACTAGGGCTAAACTATGTTTAAACTTAGTTTTGCATGCATCATATTATACTTAGGTTCTGTTTGCATGGATCCATGGTGGTCAGGATCAAGAAGTAAGTTCCTCAATCATACTATCAGTTTGTATGAATCCAAAGTTTGATGATCCACATAGATTTCAAAATCATAAGATTTTCTAAACCTAGGACATGTTTATTCCTGTTATAATATGTATAGATGATTAGACTTAAGCCATAAACTTACTCCTTAGTCTGATTACCTGTGGTAAAGGCACGATAGAACGGGTCTCATCTCCCGGATTCTCGCACGAAGGAAAATGGAGGCAAGTGTACAAAATTTTATTTCCCATCTACAAACGGTCTGCATTACAGTGTAAAAATTGTTTGTGCAATATTAGATCACTCCACCCCTTTGTTAAAAGCAAACAACCCAAATTTTGGCAACAGGAGGTTTGGTGGCGCTGGTCAGAAAGCTAGTGATTCGTTCGACTTCCTTGCAGATCAACGTTTTGCTTGAGCACAAGTGCTAGTCTCGAGGTTTCACATACTCTTTCGACCTCGGTGCAATTTCTTTCGACGCAAAAACGAAGATCAAACACACTCTATTGGTGAAATCTTAGCAAGTAGGCCAGGAATTTGTATTTTTATGTTTATAAACGAAAATTCCAAGGTGGCGTACAATAACACTTTAATCTAAATATTTTTTGGTTTAACTGAAAGTCGGGCAACTTTATCATATCCATGGTCCATTCTATGTCATTAATTTTCGTGTGAATTGATTTGCAGCCAGATTAGGACAATCTGGTCTTTGTAGTTTATTTTTCCAACACTTCCCAGTCACATGGCTCTTTTTTTTTTTTTCATTTGACCATTTTTAATTTAAGAATGATACGTTACATAAAATTTTGAAAAATTGTTTGGGGCAATTCCCACATTTTTTTAAAGTTGAATACAACTTTAAGATATTTATTTATAACTGAATCTGAATTCAATCAGATGTGATATTTATTTATTTAGTAATAATGCCGTCCACTGCTTTTTTACTTTTCGGGTCTGGCCTGAAGATGACCGATCCATTCACAGTAGAGGGGGGGGAGGGACCCCGAGCTATCAATTAAAGAAACCCTATCGGTCGACGGCTAGAACGTACAGTGTACCAGTAATACAGTATTTTTCTCATCATACACACTTTGAGTGCTGAATCAAGGGCAACATTGTATGATATGGCTCCTAAGGAGAAGTAGCCCAATTAATTGGGCGGTTGATCAATTTTACAAAGATTTGTTATATCATTCTTAGTTCTAAGGCATGTGTCAAACTCTTTTCAAATTCGGGCAGGAGTTGGCTTGTTATATAACTCGTCATGCACACTTTTATAGTTCCGCCAGAGTCTATATGTATTTCGGGTTACACAAATGTCTTACTTTGGTTCAGATTTTGGCTGTCGTGACTATAGAAACTGAGGGGAAATACTTGTGTGATCGTCGTTCCCGATTGATTGGATTGTGAAGGCTGAACGTTGGTTCAGTGTTTGGATTTTTTAGTGCAGTCACCCTTGTTGTTTTCATGGCACATTTAATATATACACACACATTATATATATGTATATATATCTTGAATAAGGGCCACCCATTTGATGATGATGAATGATTAAAAGAAAAATATGAAAAAATGTGAGAACTCATACTAGAAGATTTAACCGTCTATCATGATTTAACTGTCTGACTTGACCGTCCAAAAGTATAGGTTCCCCCCGGAGTGACTCAGATTTGACAGTCATGTATGTATGAAACAAAATTTAAAGAGTTTAAAAATATAATATATCAAAGAATGTTGCAATTATTGGTTAAGTTCAATCTAAGTGGTAAACAATTTTATTTAGGTAGATCCTTGATTGATACTTAGTTAAAGTACTTAAAAAGTTGATTATTTTTTATATTTATGTTTAATTATTAATCATTTTACTGTTAGCATGAGCTGCAGGAGAGATTTAGATTTGATTCGATTTAGAAATTTGGTTCAACATCTTGAACTTACACAATTGGCTGCCCTTTTTAACAAATGTCACTAAGTTTCACATGTTGGTAGGTGCACCCAAGTTCACAACTTATAATCCAAATTATAGAACAGCAAAGACTGAAATCTGAACTGAAACCACATGCCACAGTTCTTTACAACCACTTGCCATCTTTACTTCACCTTCAAATTTCAAAGTTCTCCTTCATTTCATAATTACATTGGCAATGCATCTGCCACCACCTTGTGCGGGTTCTTTACCGACAGTAAACACTGCTCGTGGCGGTAAGACGGTTCATATTGAAAGGGTCTTAGCGACAATAAACAGTAAATTTCTTTCTTTAGATAAAACGTTTAGTAGGCAAGGAAGCCCGACACTAAAAGCGAATCATACATTACTCGGGTTTTTTTAGATTTGATCTTCTCTTTTAAAGAAAAATAAATATATCAAGAAAAACTGCACTCTAGATCATGCCAAATTGAATGGGTCGATTTTATCGGTCTCAACAATTTTTTGAAAAATCCCATTAAAAAAAAAGAATACAAAATGATGAATTGAATCAATCACGATTAACATCTTGCATGGCTTAATAACCTTTAGCATACGATTTGGGCGGTAAAAAAAAAGTTATAGAAAAAAATATAATAGTTTAGATAAATAACGTAAAAGAAATTAAACCGAAGATAACTTGTTGATTGCCATAACAATTAGTTCAATCCTGACGATATTAACACGGAATGGACCTGATGTCTTAATCTAATTATTTCACATTTTATTTCTCAACGTTGTATTAAATAGATAAGCGGTTCCAGATATGGCGGCTAGTTAATATTAATAATGACAACGTTTGTATTGCCAAAATCCTTTTTGAGTGGACCGTCTTCCAAAAAGGATCAGAAAATCGGAACCAAAATCAATCTAGCATATTTTTATTGAAGGATCCAAAGCTTGTTTTTTTTTAAATTAAAAACATACCAACAAAAAAATGGGCAAATAAATATTTTGCGACTGTCTAGATCTTGCTCATTCAAGAATCAATTGCAAGGACTAGGTTGTAAAATTGAGAAGATAAGAAGGTAAGATTTTTAAATCTTGTTGATCGTGTGATAGCCTCATATGTCAGATCCAAATCTGATCCTCATGCCCTAGATATCATAATGATTCCATATTGATGATACGATGCTGATTCCATATTGATGATATGCAAGTAGGGATGTCCATATATCTGATTTAAGTTGGATACCCACTAAACCATTTTGAAAAATTCAGATATGAAAAAAATTAATATATTTAATTTAAAAAATGACATCGGGTTTCATCTCAATTCAGATATACATAGATCGAATTTAGTTTTAAATAATTATCTATGCTTTTTGAATTTTGAACATATACCAGATTTGGTTAAAAAATTAAGATTCAAATTCAGATATAAATGTAAAAATAAGATCCAGACTAGATTCTTTATTCATTTTTTAATCTAAACATGTGAATATCCAAAAACTTAGATATGATTCAGAATATATCAAATTCTAACCTAATCTATTGAGATCCCTATCTGCCGCCACATGCTGAATTTTGTGTTTGAACCTTAGATCCAATTAAGGAGCTGTTGGCAGGAGCTCCCAACAGAGCTGGTGAGTAAGCACCTTGATGTTTTTTTTTTAATTTGAAACCCTCAACCATGACTAATGGTTTAACAGGAGAGAGAGAGAGAGAGAGAGAGAGAGAGAGAGAGAGAGAGAGAGAGTTTCCTTTGCTGTCTTTTCTCCTCTTACATTTCCTGTGTCATCTTCAACCTAGTGTCTCATCCTCTTCCTCTTAGTCAGTTATTTGTGGGTCATCCCAGTTTGCATCTGCTGTCATCTTATGTTTTCAATCATCCTTCCTCATATCCACATGGATAGGCACACCAAATAGAGGCCAAGACTTGCATAAGGAGGTCCACTTTTCTATCTTTCTCTGGCTGATTGATGTAGCTTTCACCAGCGAAGTCATCAACCGTCGAACAATGATGACCCTGCTTCTCCCTCTTAAAATAGAAACATCTAGTTTCTATCTAATACATACATACATACATATTATGTATCTCCTTAACGTAATGAAAAGAAAAAAGCAAACGATAAGTGAAACTGCAATATATCATGTAACTCAGGAAAATGAAATAGTATCCACCACGCTCACCACTTACTCTTTTCCTTTATAAAGGGTTATCAGTCATGAATAGGCTTTACATTCTATAAAGAAAAAGTAAGTGGTGAGGTACTATCTAAAGTACATTCATGTTTTTATGTGAAATTTTATACCTACAACCTATCCACCTATTTCATTAGAGAGACCCTTCAAGGTCAACCCATATTGCAGGAGTTTGGTTGGCCTGCAAGTCTTCAACTGAAAGGAGCTCTGCACACATTGTAGTGAAGTGGGTAGCACATGATATTCTAGTCCACATCCATCCACGCAATGTCCTGCAAATTTTATCATTTTCGGCCAGCTCATATCCCCCAGTAGCTAACTGGTCAAAAATAGATATAATCCAATTCAAATGCTCCATGATAGGCAACAATACCTTTGTGAGCCTATGAAATTCTCGTTGAGGATAAGAGATGCTAGATTCCGAGATCTGTGAATAAGCTTTCACAAGCTTGTCCCATAATTCCTTCACTGAACACTCGTCAGGAACATGCACCAGCACCTCTTGTGAAAGGGTAGAAGTAACAAAAGCAATGGCTTCCTGATCGCGTTTCAACTACATTTCAAATTTAGGATTTGGAACTGATTCTTTAGTGGCAACTCCAAGCCTATCCTTGGTCTCATATGTGGTGCAAAAGGGACTGGGTAGAACTATCTAAGTGTTCTGATAGACCTTGATGAATGGGAAGACTGGATGCTCCCAAGTAGGAGAATTGGTATTGGTAAGTTTTCAGAAATAAGCTGGCCCATAAAGTTAAAAGAGATGATAGACTGAGAGTAAGAATCCATGGAACAGCTCAGAAAGAGACCTGTTTGAAAGAATTACTCAGCAAAAAAAGAATACTAGCAGCCAAAGAAATAACAAAATCAATGAACAGTATCAACGTTCCATGCTTACTTTGTTTTTTCTGGAACAGACCAGATTAGAGTAACATGGCTGCAACAATTAACTTATCATACAACAGATTAACTTTTGATCTGAATCCCTTTTTTCCCTTTTTAGCTTTAGGGAGGAAGAATGAAAAACAATAAGGTATAAGATGAGCAAAGAATAAAAAAAAAAAAGAATTTTGATGGCTGCTGGGGACAGACTCTGCTAGAAAAAGCAAACAATTTCAATGTCAGGAAAAGAGAAATAGAGAGAATCACGGCTGACCAAGATCAAATGGGGGACAAAAAAGATACTCCCGGCAAAAGAAGAGGTGGGGGGGGGGGGGATTGGCTCTGACTAATTTGAAACTGATATATTAAGGCAAAAGACAGTTCACCAGAGACAAAAGGAAGATTAAGGCAGAATGATGGCCAAAGGAGAAGATTAGGCCAAAATGACTAGATGAAATTTATATATAAGGGGCCGTTTGATGGCCCGGAAAAAAATTTCTGGAAATATATTGCTGGAAATATAGGAAATGGAAAAATGAAATGAAAAAAAATTTTCCGATTCCAATTTTGGTGTGTGTGTGATGACTCAGAAATATATTTCCAATTTTATATTTCTAAGTTTGATAGTACAGAAATATATTTCTAGAAATTTAATTCTTAGTTTGATAATAAGGAAACATTTATCTAGATTTACAAAAATATGGCAACAACATGGTTATGCATGTATGGACGTATAAACCGGATATACTCGCCCACACAATCGATTAGAACAATTCAATGTCTTATTATTAATTTTCTTTATTTATTTCACATTTACCTAATTTTCAAGATATTTTTAATTTATTAAAAAATTTCTCGAATTTCGTCATATTATACCCAAGAAATAACTCGCCGTACATGCTCGTCACCTGACATTCGTCACCGATCACCCTCACCTTGCACCAACTCACAGTTTGTCAAATACTATAACGAATGTTCAGTCAAGATCCCATAAAACCTGGTCAAAAACCCACATACAACCAAATAGGTGGATCCTTGAGAAGAACGATATGTCCAGGTGCAGAAGGATGAAGCCTTATGAATCACTATCCTAACTCTCAACATGCACCAATGATCAACAACACCAACACCCTCAGTTGATAGAAACTATCAAAAACTGAAACCAAATGTGAATAAAAATCATGCCATGCCAGATCCGATCCACCTGTGTCAGATCAGAGATAACTGCAGAAGTAAAAATACTCAACCAAACACCCAACTCGCTGCAATATATACATCAGATCTGAATCTAACATAACCATAACAAAAACGGCTGTGATCTCCACTGCAAGCAGCCAACGACCTTAGCTGCAGTGCCAAGAAAATTGTAGTTGACATCAGACCAACCACCAACAACATGATAAAAAGAATTGAATCAATCTGGCGTCAACTCCATCACAATTTCAACACTTTGCCCATATCATCACACGAAATCAAAAATCATGTATTCCTATTCTTGACAATTGAAATTCAGATTAATGAAGCATCAACTGCACACAGGAAAAGCAGCTCAATTACAATCGGAGGTCATGCGTCAGTCACCCATACATGGCACATGTTGCCAAAGCTCAACACAAAATACCAACACCCAATAATTGCTGCTCACCTCATTTGCAACTTTTTCAAGCCTGAGGGGCACATTTAAGCCATCTTTTGGAAAGTCATCAAAAGCAACTGTAATTGACATCAACAACAAAGCGCAACGATAGCACGACAAAGCGAATAAAGACCACACAAACCACATACATAAAGAAGGATCATATCATTGTTCCCATCAGTGATAAAATACTAAACAAACCACATACATAGTCCCATCAGTGTTGAAATATTTACATATTCCCATCAGTGTTCAGTGTTCAGAAGAGCTTCAACATTCAATAGAAAGCCAAGTGCATGTGTCGAGTATTCAAAGAAGCAAATACATATGCAGTGTCTTTGCACCATAACAAAACAAAAAAACTGAAACTGAATCAAACTTTCCCCTTTGCACGACCTTTAAACATACGTCAGACTGATGTCGGTGCTTCATCTTCAACCAGTCCTGCTAGTTGCATAACAATAACAATTAGCACTTAATGAGTTAGAATATGCTAATTAAGCAAGAAACACTGTCGTTGTATGACAATAACAAAATTAATAAATAAGTGAGCATCTAACAAGTAACATGTAATTATAACAGTCAGACCAAACCATGTAAGAAAAAGTTAACATAACTCGTCCGACTCTTCTTTGACAAACAGATAAAGCCAAACCATGTGCATCATTTTTGTTCCTGGTAAATCTACAACCATAGCAATCTGAAAAATGTCTTCATGAGCAGCCCATCGATCTAAAGCTGCCATTGAAGGCAACCCCATCAATCTGAAGCTGCTCAAAGGGCAACAGCTAAGTTGAAGGCTTAATTTTGCGAAATGCATGAAAGAGAATGTGAAGGCATGACCAAAATCATGCCAAACAAAATCTAGTAGAACCGAACTGATATGAGCAAAGCCATTTTAAGTCCAACTGAAACCCAAAATGAAGCCCAGCACAAATCTATTTTGAAATGTAATCCCCAGGCTCAGTTCCAAACTTTAAATTTCAAAATTTATCCTTAACAAGCCGATTGAGCTCGAGTTTCAAGCATCGAGCCAGGCCCGGACTCGACTTGAGTTTCTGGGATGATTGGGATCCAGATATTTTTTTAAATTTGAATGTTATGTTATCAATCTGAATCTATATCAAATCTGATTGAATAAGTATTCTTAAAACCAAAACCGATCCAAATTCCCAATCTGATCTTAGATGTTTTTCCATTTCACAATTATTTAAAACGGATTTGTCTCATATCTGGTCCGAAACCAAACCATTGACATCCCTATATACATATAAGGGAACAAAATGGAAATAGTTCTATCCAAACAAAGTGAACGTCATTCCTGTGGTTCATCAAAGTGATTAGTATAGTAAAAAAAAAAAAAAAAAAAGGGTCCAAGCAGTCCTAGTACTGTCTAGTAAATATATTGTTCATCGCGTACACACTAAGCATATGATGACCAAAAAAGACAGACAAACAACCACACAAGCATAAACACAAAATGGACTATTTTCCATTTGAAGCTTCTTCTGGCAATGCTCTTCGATCTTCTTCTCATTATTCTTTTCCTTCCTGTTATGTTTAATTAGTAATTGAAATGCATATATGCTGCTTTGAAAGTAGGGAAAAACCAATATGCTGAACCTTTATAACGGTAAACTTGCGGCTAACATTGTTCTCAAGTCACTTAAATTCCTCCTGACCTGCCTTCAAACACAATGTAATACTTTCGATGAGGCTTCATCTTTGGTGCCTTACAAAACCAATGTATTAGACTCATACATTGGTAATGGAAATAATTTTTTCCTATAAAATCAACATTCATGGTACAAAACTACACATATAATACATTAAGTAGTCCCATGGGACGAACTTACTATTCTGATAAAGAATGAACATTTGAGTTGTCAACTTCACGTTCACCTTTGAAAGGTGCAGATGGCGCTGTCTCATTTGATGGTCCCTCATCAACATCAAATTGCTTAGCATTAGGATTTTATTCTGAATTCAATTATGTAATACACACGTCGTTAATACAATTTGAACTTGTTTTACAAATGAATATTCTACTTGACATATTAGTATACCGAACCATCAACAATCCAGTTGCTCTTTCAATTATTTTGTGTGAAGCTGTGAATGTCGATGATTAAATAGTTCATGTGCGATTCCAATACTACACGTCCCAATTACGTTAGATTCAAACACATGATAATAATGACCTCTATAAGAAGTTAACATGCTGAGAATAAGTTGATAACTACCATCCAACATTTGTTTCATGAAAAAATCTTGAAATGTCTGAGAACTACTTGGATGTTTTAAGGAATTGGCTCTGACTTATTTGAAACTGATATATTAAGGCAAAAGACAGTTCACCAGAGACAAAAGGAAGATTAAGGCAGAATGATGGCCAAAGGAGAAGATTAGGCCAGAATGACTAGATGAAATTTATATATAAAGGACATCAATAGAGGATATGAATTATGGCAAACAGAAAAACGATAGAAGAGTGTCAACTAGGATAGAACGACTGCAAGACAGAGAAAATACTGAGGTGAAAGAGAAATAGAAGGAAAGAAAATTCAGAAAGAATCACCATATCTCAGTGGACACACCCTATTCAGTCCAAGCCCACATGTGCTCTGATACCATGTGAGAAGTCCTCGGAAAATCATCACTCCAGAAAAAGGGAGAGAAGGAAAAGTTGAAGATCTGTACATCTTGATGTTTCTGACATGCACAAAAGATTAATAAAATAATGTGACGCCCTAATGCGAACCTTTACAAAAATAACCTCAAGCATGATGGGTAATCACAAAAGATGTAGAAACAACACACCCTATGCAAATAATGGCAGTCGGGTCCATGATGGACCCTGACCCAATAATATTAGTACATACAATTCTTAACAAGCGTGACCATTTTGATGCTCCCCTTTTCATGGCATGTAGCACATTAGGATTGTGCACCTAGTTTTATAACTAAAAGGCTAATGAACCATGCCTGTATGTTCTTTTCTATGACTATTTGATTTCGTTAAATCTAATTTAGTTAATGATTGATAGTCCTGATTATATACTAGAACCAGATAAATAAGAAAAAAGACTTGTATGTAACATATAGTGACAAATAACAGAGGAAAGAAATCTCATATTTTCATCTAATATGAAACTGGAGAACTTTTAATCATGAAGCTGATTTAATATATGCGAAATGCATGGGTTGAAGCTGATCTTTCTGATTGGGATAAGACAAGCTTCTTTTATAAAGAAGCATGCAGGAGAGAAGTTTTTAGAACTTGGAATAATTTCTCCCAATATTTAACATTGGCTCCACAACAGCAGCAATAATCTACAAAGGCAGCCCCATTCAGAGTGTAGACACATAAAAAATATTTCTACATATCATGGTTCTCTAGCACATCTAGAACACTCAAAGTAAATTTAACAGGTTCCTTGCTTGATTATTTTTTGAAAGAGATGAGCTCAATTGAAACAACCTTTGGCAAAGAGAAAATTTACCTGATTAAGTTGATCAGGTGGTACTGTACCATTATCAGGCCCGTAATCTTGGTCGTCCATAGGAAACAAGCTGTCTAAATCAGATGCTGAAGTTGAGATTCAGGTGGTACTGTCAGGTAATTTAACAATCTCTCAAGGTCAGAGAAAGTGTTTATGGATGACCTAGCATTCATGTTATCCAAATATGAATTTGAATTTCCATACAGATCACCAAGATTCTGCATGTCCTGGCAAGGGTGTGATTGGCATATCATGCATGATTGCATTCCAAGGCTTATATGGGTGGAGTTCATGGGGTCGGTCCCAAAAGGCTAGTGAATGGTTGAGTTGCAGAGCTTAAACCTGGAAAATCATTCTGAGCACATTGGAATATTTGATTAATGCCTTGGCTTCCTGTTTCGAATTCTGCCAGTGGATACCCAGTACTCTGTTCATGCATATTATGAGATATGACTGCACTTGTTCCTGCATGCAGACCATCAAACTGAAAACCATCCACCATCAATCCAGTCTTAGAACCAGGAGGCAGGAGCTACACCAAAATGAGATGTGTTAGCCAAATTTAACTGGTCATTATTTGCAGCTTGCTGACCAAAAGCATATCCGTGAAATGGCAGAAGTTCATGGTCACCATGGTTCAAATTTGAACTCGAACTCCACATGGTTGAAGTAGGATCATATCCCGATTAAGCTACATATGGATTTTGAAGGGTGCTTTCATCCCCTGCTTTCTCTGCTCCTACATGAAGGATGGCATTGGTGGATTTTGAAGGCCGCTTTCATGTCCCTGGTTTCTCTGTTCCTGCATGAAGGATGGTGCCTTTCCTATAACGCTTGCTGGATCAGTAGACTTCATCAGTCTGTAAGTCCCCAAGCCTCTTCTATCATCTGTCCTGAAACCGCTATAGTAACTAGGCATGTTGGTGAAAGAACCAAGAGAGCCACTCTGCGGTTCCGCTACAGCTGTGGGAGGTAAAGGCTGTGTCACTTGGTCTGCTAGACAAGGACCTGTGGAAGAACCAAGGCCATCAGAAACGGGACGATCTTTATGTTCTCTACCTTCTGCCTCACGTTTTCTTCGGCAAATTCTGTGTTTCTGCATTCACAAACACATAAACAGTTCTTTTCAGGAGTTTTGAGATGGATGACTGTTGGTTAAGAAAACATTTGATATCTTCTTAGGTGTTGCTTGGTCTTTTTCCCTAAAAGGAACTCTTCCTGTTTGGGCCTTGCTTCAGCTGGAGCAACTTGGGACAAAAAGTAGAGTTACTTGGATCCCAGTTCATATCAGAGAGGTTATACTGTGTTCTACAAGTGAATGGTTAGACAAGGTGAAACGGGGAAACCAGTGGAGAGACTTAGCGTTCCCAGGGTCTTGTTGGGTGTCAATGTGTTGGATTTGGGTCAAGATTCAAACTCTCTGGATCCGTCTCAATATGTTTTCTCCCTATCAAATTTGGGTTCACTGCCAAATCTGGCCAACTAGCTTAGGTTTTAATTTTACATGCAAATGGGTCACATCTTTGTTGGGATTAGGAGTTGGATGCAGATTATGCCAAACCCAGATCCGATTATCCTCAACTTATCTAGATCTCACTAAACTCATCTGGATGGCAAGCATGGCATTCTAAAGGGGAGAAGCAACAAAAATTGCACATGAAAAACTTAAAATTCCTGGGTCAGTAGGTCCTACAAATATGAAAGACAGCTGATTTTCCCTCATCATCATCAACGGAAAACAGATAGTTAAGTTCAAAGGTTTAATATATAAAAACCATAGGATAATAAATTCAGCTTAACATCTAGAGGCGGACCTCATATCATTGTCGGTCCAAATCTGAGCCTTTGTTTTCCTTATAAAAACTTACCCATACAGAGCAAAAGACATAGTATGGGTAATTTCTTAGGCTTGTGTGCATTAATGGAAAAAAAAACCTCAAGAATATGATAAAACCTGTTAGTTAAATGAAATTTATCAATAACCGTAATATTTTGTTCCCAAGAAATGAATTTCACCTGCAATCTGCGGACTATCTGTTTCCTTGTCAGCTCTGTAACACCCATAACGTCGAGTATCTTGGAAGGAGTGGCACCTAATCCAGTCAATTGTCATAAAGTAGCCCAGTGAAATACTATCCTTGAAACAAAGACATACAAAAATATTGCACATGAAAATGCTTAGCTTTTGACAAAATGGTTCCAATCTTTTAGCAAATTCTATTTAAACCTTCTTAACTCAAGCATGTAACTGAAAGAGTTTGAAACTTGATCAGGACGGTTCGTTATTTCACTAAAATTACAGCGGATTTCAGCAAAATATTATATCCAAAGGAATAAATTTAATTGCCTACTTTCAAAACCCAACTGGTATACAACAAAAGCGAACTTCTTCTTCAGATCCGTCGTCCAGATGAACCTCTTCTTCCATTTCTGAGATGGTGGCGGAGATTCAGGCGCAGGCGCCGTCTGCTTACTGGCAGTGCCTTCTTCAGCCTCTGTGACGGCAGCTTTGCCATGGGGTAAACTTCCTGTGCCGCAGAACGTGCTGCCACAGGTTTCTGAGCACATGACATGAGGGTAAAGCGGCTTCAACGGCACGGCCTTCACACCACTAAGTGTTGCCTTGACAAGGCTCTCCTGATCAGCATTATCTGATACAACTGTTCTCAGCACAACACAGACGTAAGTTTGGGTTATAATTCATACATCAGATAAATAATCTCTCTCACAAACAGGATCTGCAGTGAATGATAAGGGAAAGGTTTTCAGAGAAAAAAAAGAAAATCTTATGAAGGATGTTGATGTTAATATGAATCTGTAACCTTTACACTTTTAATTCACAATTTTCAAATCAGAAGTCTCCTTATTTGGAAATAAACGAGATCTCAAATCCAAGTTATCTGCAATACTTAAAATCATGGCCTTTGGACCCCCTTGTGAATCCACTTCAGAATCTAAATAACCATGTCAGTTTGCCAAAAGCTGCAGTTCAAATATCGCTCCAACAGCCTTCCACTCGAGGGCGCATACATAGATGTAAATTGGATCTGGTATAGCTTTTGCAGAGCTCAACTAACAGGATTTAGGCCAGTGAAACTTGTGGCAGGAATCTGAATTCAGATTGACAAGACACAAAACCAATTCCAAAATGGATCTGGATTCGGAAGATGCCCGTGAAATTCAATAAAAAAAATACTAGCCGATACTAATTTGGTTTTGACTTCCATAAAGTTGATTGACATCTCTCTCTCTCTCTCTCTCTCTCTCTCTCTCTCTCTCTCCACACACACACACACCCCAGACCACATGGGTAAGGGATAAAAATTAGACCTCTTAAATTCATGTTAAAAAGTGTTTTAAATAAATGCTAACTTACTAATGTGTTTGCAAACACTAATTTAATATAAATCACCTTTTAGTTTAAACCATTTTTTTGGAAAAAAACTTGATCTTTCTACTATCACAATTTTGATGCTATTAGATATGTTTTAATATATGTTTCTCACCAAATCACTCTTAAACTTATCGATAAGGTTAGATTGCAAAAAAATATTTTAACAGTCAACTTTAATGGGTCAGGACTGTCTAGTTTTTGTTTTTTATCCCAATGGTCTGGTTTTTATCAACTTATATATATATATATATATATATATATATATATATATATAACAGCCCCATGTTCACATTTTGTAAAAAAAATTTTAACAATTAATTTTAATGGGTCAGGACTGTCCGGTTGTTGCAGAGTTAACTAATTACACATCTACTTATGACAGATATGCATACATCTGATTTTGATGATAATGCCAAGGACGTAAATGTTCCAATTGATTTAATCTGAATTTTACATTGGAAACAAAATTCAACCGGTTGCAAAATCAAATCCTGTACAACGTGAAGTTGTACTTCTTATGCTATATGTTTGATCGTCTATTTCATAAGTAGTAGTAACTTTTATAAGGAGAAAAGGTAGCACCTCCACGACAAATCAAATCAAGATTATACAAGAGAAACCTAGAAAATAATAGGCACACAAATATTCCACATTACTGAATTCCATGAAATTGCAAAGACAAATCTCCATTTAATTAATAACAACAAGGGCTTCATCACTTAAAATTAATACATTGGATATTACATTTCCAACTTCATACAGAACCCACATTCACACAAGAGCAATCAGACTCAAAACACGTACAATGGACGTGTAAAAGTCATCTATCTTGAGTTCAAGGAAGCCTACCGCCAAGTCTTCCACCAGCACCACAACCAAATCCACCGCCTAGGCCACGAGCCCACTGCCTCCACGAAAACCATGACTGCCACCTTCACCCAGCCCGCCTCCTACACCAGCTCCGCCACCAAAGCCACCGCCAAGGCCACCAAGTTTGCCACCACCACAGAACTATCCACCACCTAGTCCAGCACTTCCACCAAAGCCTCCACCTTCTTCTTCATCGTCATCTTCATATGATACCAATCATCAGAACCATCATAACCACTATAGTCATCATCATCTGAATAAGACTGGTCATCATAACCAATATAGTCATCACCATTATCATCATCTTCTTCTTCTTCTCCTTCTTATTCTTTTTCTTCTTCACAATTATACCAGTTTCTTCTTCACAATTATACCAGTCATCATCAACATTAGAGTCATCATCATTCTCAATGTCATCCGCATCTTCCATCTTTTTTCTCATTCTTCTTCTTCTTCTTCTTCTTCTTTTTGCTCTTTTGTCTTCAACTGCTTAGTGTTATCATAATCCTCATTGCTGACTAGATCAACAAATACTTTTTCTCCTCCTTTCATATCATCATCCTCACTGCTGCCTAGATCAACACATATTTTTTCTCCTACTTTCATGACATTCGAGTGCATTCCTTCTTCGTGGCTTCTCAAAGGCGAAGTTGAATCCTCATTATCTTCCCCACTGGTCATGAGCTCAATTGCTCCTTTCTTCTCACATTTTCCATTAATAGAGGAGCAAATTGTGATCCGTAGCTTCCTGCATTTCATTTTTGTCCTCCATAACCTTCGAGAAACCTGGAAGATGTGTCTGATGGTTCCTTCCCTTTTCATGAACTTGAACACCCTTTTTTCCTTCCAAACTTTCTCATTTCAACATCATTGTCATCCTCTGCTATCTTACCTTTCTGCACATTCGAACTCCTGTTTCTTGTCTTGAGCTTCTCTGCATGATCACTGCCCTCCTCTTCTTCGCTCAAGAGAATGACTTCTTTGGTTCTTTTGCCTTTTCTACTACTTGAGCAATGGGGAAATCATGCCCATGCTCCCTTCTTGAACAATCCGCAGCCTAAAAAGACAAAAAAAAAAGAAAATTCTTAAACTGAAGCTTAAACCACCTTTTGTTTAGAAAAAGAAAACGCAGAATAACTATTACGGGAGGAAGAGACATTTGGCTTCTTGTTCTTTAAACAATTCAGTTCAAGGCTGCCAAGAGACATGCATTAAGAAAAAAAAGGGTTGGTAAAAAATGACGAAATATATAGAAAGAAAATGAACATATAACTTGAAAAAATAAGGAGCAATATTTCCAACTTGAACCTCACTTTGAGTGCCATTTCCATTAGATTATTTAAGCACAAAAAAATCAACATCTTAAAAAGATACATGGAAACAAAAAAGATAGTTATAAAATCCAAAACTAAAGTATAAGAAACTTAAATGCAAGAGTAGTAGATTCACTGGCAAATCAAATGTCTCTTTGGTCCTTGCATTTCATTAAAATCTATTTAACGTCTACAACAAAAAAAAATGTGGAGGACGGTCCGCAGAGTGATGGAGAGACGAGATGACTGTCTGGATGCGGAGCCTACTGGCTACTCGGCGTGGAGAGCACACTCAACTCCGGAGGACGGTCCCTTGACTGACGGACTGACGAGATGACCGTTTGGGCGGGTGAGCATACCGGCTACTCGACGTGGAGAGCACACTCAGTTCTGGAGGACGGCCCGTAGAGTGATGGAGAGACGAGATGACCGCCTAGGCTGGCGGAGCCTATCGGCTACTCGGCATGGAGAACACACTCAGTTCTGGAGGACGAGATGACCGTTTGTGGTGGCGGAGCCTACCAGCTACTCGACGTGAGAGCACACTCAGTTCCGAAGGACGGCCCGCAGAGTGACGGAGGGATGGAGATGACCGTCTGGGCTAGCGGGGCCTACCGACTACTCGGCGTGGAGAGCACACTCAGTTCTGGAGGACGGCACGCAGAGTGACGGAGAGACGAGATGATCGTCTGGGCTGGTGGAGCCAACCGACTACTAGGCGTGGAGAGCACACTCAGTTCCGAAGGACGACATGCAAAGTGATGCAGAGACGGGATGACTGTCTGCGCTAGCGGAGCCTACCGACTACTCGGCATGGAGAGCACACTCAGTTCCGGAGGACGGCCCGCAGAGTGATGCAGAGACAGGATGACTGTCTGGGGTGGTGGAGCCTATCGGCTACTCGACATGGAGAGCACACTCAATTTCGGAGGATCGCAGAGTGACGCAGAGATGGGATGACCGTCTGGGTTGGCAGAGCCTAATGGCTACTCGGCGTGGAGAGCACACTCAGTTTTAGAGGAGGTTCCGCTGAGTGACGGAGCAACAGGATGACCGTCTGGGTTGGCAGAGCCTACTGGCTACTCAATGTGGAGAGCACACTTAGTTCCGGAGGAGGGCCCGCTGAGTGACGGAGGGACGAGATGATCACCTTGGCTGGCGAAGCCTACTGGCTAATCGGCGTGAAGAGCACACTCAATTCTGGACGACGTTCCGCAGTCACCGTCTGGGCTGGCAGAGACTACTGGCTACTCGGCATGGAGAGCACACTCAGTTCCGAAGGATGGCCTGCAGAGTGACGTAGAGATGAAATGACCGTTGGGGCTGGTGGAGCCTACTGGCTACTCTGCGTGGAGAGCACACTCAGTTCCGAAGGACGGCGCATAGAGTGACGAAGAGACTCACACATAGAGAGAGAAGGAGAGAGCGGAAGAGAGAGTTTCTGCTGGTAAGATCGAAGAAAAGAAGAAGAGAAGAGAAACGGTACAAGACACACATGCGAAGAAAAAGCATGTAGCGCGCTTCGACAGCACTGCCGACCTTTTTCATGATGACGAAAAACCCCGATGGAGCGTGCCAAATGAAGAACGTTACTATTTACGTAACGTTGGACTAGACCATTACAGGTTTCCTTCCGTACATAATTTAAAGATTTCAAAAATATAATATATCAAAGAACATTGAAGTTATTGGTTAAGAGCACCTTACAGTTCAGCAGTAGCCTTTATAAGGAGAAAATGTAGTGCCTCAACAACAAATCAAATCAAGATTATAAAGAGATACCTAGAAATAATAGGCACACAAATATTCCATATTAATGAATTCTTCACATGAAAATGCAAAGACAAATTTTCAGTTAATCAATAACGGGAAGGGCTTCATGACTCGAAATTAATACATTTGACATTATATTTCAACTTCATACCAAACACACATTCACACAAGAGCAATCAGACACAAAATACGTACAATGGAAGTGTACAAGTCGTCTATCTTGACGTTCAAGGAAGCCTGCCGCCAAGTCTTCCACCTGCACCACCACCAAATCCACCGCCTAGGCCACCGAGCCCACTGCCTCCACGAAAACCATGACTGCCACCTTCACCCAGCCCACCTCCTACACCAGCTCCGCCACCAAAGCCACCGCCAATGCCACCAAGTTTGCCACCACCACAGAACTATCCACCACCTAGTCCAACACCACCACCAAAGCCTCCACCTTCTTCTTCATGTCATCTTCATAATGATACCAATCATCAGAACCATCATAACCACTATAGTCATCATCATCTGAATCATACAGGTCATCATAACCAATATAGTCATCGCCATCATGATCCTCGTCAATATCTTCTTCTTCTTCTTCTTCTTCTTCACAATTATACCAGTCAAGGTCTACATTAGAGTCATCATCATCCTCAATGTCATCAGTATCTTCCATCTTTTTCTCATTCTTTTTATTCTTCTTCTTCATTTTGGTCTTTTGTCTTCAACTGCTTAGTGTTATTATCATCATCATTGCTGACTAATCAACAAATACCTTTGCCCATCATTTCAGGTCATCATCCTGCTGACTAGATCAACAAATACTTTTTCTCCTACTTTTATGACGTTCGAGTACATTCCTTCTTGGTAGCTTCTCAAAGGCAAAGTTGAATCATCATTATCATCCCCACTGCTTATGAGCTTAATAGCTCCATTCTTCTCATCTTTTCTACTAATAGAGGAGCAAATTGTGATCCATAGCTTCCTGCATTTCATTTTTGTCCCTCATAACTTTTGAGAAACCCTAGAAGATGCGTCTGATGACTCCTTCCCTTTTCATGAACTTTAACACCCCTTTTTCCTACCTATAAACACAAAAAAAAATATGACCTTCTGGGCTACTGGCTACTCGGCATGAAGAGCACACTCAGTTCCGGATGATGGCCAGTAGAGTGACGGAGAGACGAGATGACCGTCTAGGGCGGCGGAGCCTACCAGTTGCTCGGCGTGGAGAGCACACTCAGTTGCGGAGGAGGGCCCACATAGTGAAAGGGAGACGAGATGACCGTCTATGATGGTGGAGCCTACCGGCTACTCGGCGTGGAGAGCACACTCAGTTACGGAGGAGGGCCTAGAGAGTGACGAGGAGACATGATGAATGTTTAGGCTGGCAGAGCCTACCAACTAACTCAGTTCCAGAGGAGGGCCAGCTGAGTGACGGGGAGACGGGATGTCCGTTTGGGGTGGCGGAGCCTACAGGCCACTCGGCGTAGAGAGCACACTCAGTTCCGTAGGAGGGCCCACAGAGTGACGGAGAGACGAGATGACCATCAGGGCTGGCAGAGCCTACGGCTACTCGGCGTGGAGATCACACTCTGTTCTGGACGACGGTCCACAGTCATCGTCTGGGCTGGCAGAGCCTACTGGCTACTCGGCGTGGAGAGCACACTCAGTTCCGAATGATGGCCCGCAGAGTGACAGAGAGATGGGATGACCGTCTGGGTTGGCGGAGCCTGCTGGCTACTCGGCGTGGAGAACACACTTAGTTCCGGAGAAGGGCCCACAGAGTGACGAAGAGACGGGACGACCGTTTAAACTGGTGGAGCCTACCGGCTACTTGGCGTAGAGAGCACAGTCAGTTCCGGAGGACGGCCCATAGAGTGACGAAGAGACGCGCACACACACACACACACACACACACAGAGAGAGAGAGAGAGAGAGAGTTTCTGTTGGTAAGATCAAAGAGAAGAAAAATGGTACACGACACACATGGAAAGAAAAAGCACGTAGCGCAATTCAGCAACACTACCGGCCTTTTTCATGATGACGAAAAAGCCCCGATGGAGCGCGCCGAATGAATGACATTACGATTTAGGTAACATTAGACTAGACTGTTACTGGTTTCCTTCCATACAAAATTTAAAGAGTTCGAAAATATAATATATCGAAGAACATTGGAATTATTGGTTAACAGCACCTTACAGTGCGAGGGAAAAGAAACCTCTTTCATAAGAAGTAGCTTTTACAAGGAGAAAAGGTAGCTCTTCCACGCCAAATCAATTCAAGATAATACAAGAGAAACCTGGAAAATAATAAGCATACAAATATTCCATATTACTGAATTCCTCATATGAAATTGCAAAGACAAATTTTTATTTAATCAATAACAGGAGGACTTCATGACTCGAAATTAATACGTTTGATATTATATTTCCAACTTCATACCAAACTCACATTTACACAAGAGCAATCAGACTCAAAACACATACGATGGAAGTGTAAAAGTCGTTTGACTTGACGTTCAAGGAAGCCCTTCGCCACCAGCATCAACACCAAATCAATCGCCTAGGCCACGGAGCCCACCGCCTCCACGAAAACCACGACCGCCACCTCCACCTAGCCCACCTCCAACACCAGCTCCGTCACCAAAGCCACCGCCAAGGCCACAAGTTCGCCACCACCACCGAACCGTCCTCCACCGGCATCAAAGCCTCCACCTTCTTCTTCATCGTCATCTTCATAATTATACTGGTTATCATAACCATCATAACTACTATAGTCATCATCATATGAATCAGACTGGTCATCATAACCAATATAGTCATCACCATCGTCATCATTGTCAGTATCTTCTTCTTCTTCTTGCTCTTTTGTCTTGAACTTCTTAGTGTTATCATCATTCCTCATTGCTGACTAATCAACAAATACTTTTTCTCCTCCCTTCA
>NC_045150.1:12130435-12262668 GCF_008831285.2 Nymphaea colorata
CCTACTTCGCAAATTCACTAAAATCGTAGGAAGCTCCAAATTAGCTGAATTTTGGTCGAGAGCTCCCTCAGATAGTTACAAAGACACGCTCCAAATATGAGCTGCAAAGGAGCCTCCAAGCTCAGTCGAAGCCCTGAGAAAGAGCGCTGGCTGACACAGTTGCTGGCTTCAGGCGCAGGACAGGGGAGCTCATTCTTGTAAAATTCACCAAAAATCGCTCGAAGCTCGGATTGAGCTGAAATTTGGTGTGCGATGTCTGGATATTTATCTAGGGACGCCCAAAAGATGGGGGGCAAAAGCCACTCTAAGGTCCAGTCGTTGCTTCTGAAGTGGCTGGACTATTACCCGAAACAGGGGAGAAACTGGCAGAACAGGGCTGCGACCTTCAAAAATTCACAGCAAATCACCACGGCGTCGGATGAGGCTGAACTTGGTAGGCAGGAGGCCATGACAATTACGTTGGGACGCCCAAAGATGGGGGACAAAAGCCCACCCTGAGGCCAGGTCGTCCTTCTGCAAGACGCTGGGCTGTTACCCGAACAGGGGAGAAACGGCAGAACAGGCAGCGGCCTTCAGAAACTCACAGGGGTTCACCAGGGCGTCGGATGAAGCTGAAACTTGGCAGGAAGGTGGCCAGGGTATTTACGAAGGGACGCCCAGATTATGGGGGCAACAGCCCACCCGAAGGCCAGGTCGTTGGGAGGATTGGAATCGGGCCTGTTACAGGAAACAGAACTCACGGCAGGCAGCAGCGAGCTTCAAACAGAGCTCACGGCAGGTAGCAGCGAGCTTCTCCTTCCTCTCGGTTCAACCCAGCAACCAATTCCAAGCAATCTTCAGGCAGAAACGAGAAGCAACAACCAGACAAAGGGGAAGGATTCGATCTTCACCAGAGTCTGGGGTTTTCCCCAATTTGCCGTCGTTAAGCCATGGATCCAGCTGCTGTTCAGGTGGAGATAGCACAGAGCGCCACCAGCAAGGTCTGGTTTCCGTCTGAGGGTTCCTTGGCAGCTGTGGACGATCGAATCCTCCTCAGAAATGATCCCTGGTGTCGCCCAGGGTGGAGAGACCAACGGCGGTTCCCTTGGTTAAGCTGGGAACGCTTCTGCTGCGCTCGGGTGGAGGAGGCAGGGACAGCGGCGGACAGCAGCTCACGAGTTCAGGATTCCGGCAGGTGGGGTTTCAGCCTCTTTGAGTTGTCGGATCCTGCTCAGAGGTGAGCCATGGCGTCGCCCAGAAGAGCAGAAGCCAACGGCGTTGTCCCTTGGTGAATCTGGGAATCGTTCTGCAGGCTGGTCAGGTGGAGGAGGCACGAACAGGGGCGGACAGCAACCAGCGGCCGTGGGATTCCGTCGGGTGTTCGTTGGCAGGAGTGGGCAGTCGGATCTTGCTCAGAAGTGAACCGTGGCGTCGCCCTGGAGTGGAGATGCCAACTGTGAAGCCCGTTTGCTGAAGGATCTTCCCAATTTAGTGAGGTGAAGGGAAGAACAGAGGTGAGTGGGCATGGCATGAACAGCGGCTGAGGCTTCGGGTGAAGCAGCATCGTTCAGCTGCGGTGGAGGGCGTGGGGTTTGAGTTGGAATCGGATCTGTCAAGGAGCAAGGATGCCAGGGAGTGGGGAAGCCTTCTGCAATCGGTTTGCTCCGTGGTCTTCCCAAGCTGGAGCGTGAACCAAGGAGCAAGGGCGACGAGATGCGATTTGGACTTCATGGGTGAGGTTAGAGAGTAGCGTCGTGGGTAGGGACGCACGGGGGAGGCAGATGAGCGTAGAGGGGAATCAGATGACGCGCCATGGGGCAGGGACGCGAGAGAAAAGATCGGGGAGAGAAGTAGAGAAGGGAGAAGAAGAAGTAGAAGAAGAAGAAGAGAAGAAGGAGGAGTGGCTCGAGGGAGACCACTGCAAACCCTCGGGTGGAGGAGAGAGAAACAGAAGCGAGAGGGAGATCAAGATACTTTTCATAAAAACATGTTCGATGCCCCTCTTACACGATGAAGCTCAAGTATATAAGGTTTAAGTGAACCGGGTCGGCCACAACCCGTAACGGGTTCGATACATTTACAATGAATAACAATACAACCCATAAAGACATAAAGCATATAAATTCTATAAAAACGAATCTGGCCGTGGGGCCAAGCAACAAGGTCAAAAATACCCCTCGTGTGGGCTGGATGTCCGCCGTGTAGCTCGGAATGGGTGCAAACCCACTTCACCCTGTCTCGGCTAGGGTGGTCTTGACTTCACACGTCACCGTTGCCTGAGTGTCCTCCCTCTGCGCCGGCCCTTCACTCGGCCATGGCTCGTCACTCACTCTGTTACAAGAAAGGTTAGCCTCACAGAAAGTATTAATTGCCTCAGTAATGGCCTCCTTCCTTGCGCGACGTGTAAACTGCGCCCCTCCACGCCCGACGCGCTGTCGGCGTCGACGTAAAGCCTGCGTCTACCGACGCCATCTTCGGCCGCGACGGGCCATCTTCGGTGTCCCTCGACACTAGCATGGCCGGCCCGACGCCTCTCGGCAACCTCGTCGTCTTGTCTCGATGGACTCATAGACAGGCACGTATCAGCTCCTGCCAACAGCTCCTTAAGTGGATCTAAGGTTCAAACACAAAATTCAGCATGTGGCGGCAGAAAAGGATGTCAATAGATCAGGTTAGTATTTTCTTTACAATGAATAAGATGGCCAAAGACCACCACAACAATAACTTTACCATCAACCTTAATTTGAATTCCAAGCTGCGGATGCTTGCTAGAAGTTTTTTGACATAAAAGGAGACAAAAAGTTCATTGGTAATATAAAAAGTTCAATGGTAGCTTGGGTGAATTTCTCACATGAACAGGTGTCTACTTCTCAAATCTTATATAAAATACAATAATTTAATATGTGTATAATTATTAAGTAATTAAATTAACACATAACTTTTTGTTAAATTAAGCAGAATTATGCTATGATGAAACTAATAGCTTAATGGATCCTTAGGGGTGTGGCAAAGCTTGCATTTTTAAAGACAAATTCATAAAGGGTCATCATTGTTACCAACTTCCAAAAAATTTCTGCGTCTACAAGCGAGGACTTCCTTTCTATTTTAATTTCCTTAAGATAGCATGATGGAGTGAACGTTGATTTATTTGAGGTCTTCAGTAATTTGAGCCACTTTTTTTTTGAAAAATAATAGAAAATGAGTCTCTTGTACTTAATTTAACGGCGTGAAAGATTTAAATCAATTTCCGATGACCAGTCTCACATTTCATCTATTTACAGAGAACCACCAAATGTTTTGATTGATGCTATATATGAACATGATGAGAGAAATTGGTGACCACTTTAATTAAGTATCAATCAAGGATCTACCTAAATAAAATTGTTTACCCCTTAAGATTGAACTTAACCAATAATTCGAATGATCTTTGATATATTATATTTATGAACTCTTTAAATTTTGTACGGAAGGAAACTTGTACCAATCTAGTCCAACGTTACCTAAATAGTAACGTCCTTCATTCAGTGGGCTCCATCGGGGCCTTTTCGTCATCATGAAAAAGGCTGGAAGTGCTGCTGAAGTGCGCTAAGTGTTTTTTCTTTCCAAGTGCATTCTGTTCCATTTCTCTTCTCTTCTTATTCTTTTTTTCGATCTTACCAACAAAAACTTCCTCTCTCTCTATGCGTCTCTACGTCACTCTGCGGGCCGTCCTCTGGAACAGAGTGAGCTCTCCACGCCGACTAGTGAGTAGGCTCCACCAGACCAGACGGTCATCTCGTCTCTCCGTCACTCTACGGGTCGTCCTTCGGAAGTGAGTGTGCTCTCCATGACGATTAGCCAGTAGGATCCGCCAGCCAAGACGGTCATCTCGTCTCCCCGTCACTCTGCGGGCCCTCCTCCGGAACTGAGTGTGCTCTCCACGCCGAGTAGCCAGTAGCCTCCACCAAACCAGACGGACATCTCGTCACTCCGTCACTCTGCGGGCCCTCCTCGGGAACTGAGTGTGCTCTCCACGCCGAGTAGCCAGTAGGCTCCGCCAACCCAGAAAGTCATCTCGTCTCTCTGTCACTCTGTGGGACCTCCTCCGTAACTAAGTGTGCTCTCCAAGCCGAGTAGCCAGTAGGCTACACTAGCCCAGACGGTAATCTCATCTCTCCGTCACTCTACGGGCCGCCCTCCAGAACTGAGTGTTCTCTACACGCCGAGTAGCCAGTAGGCTCCGCCAGCCTAGATGGTCATCTCATATCTCCGTCACTCTGCGGGCCGCCCTCCGAAACTGAGTATGCTCTCCGCGCCGAGTATCCAGTAGGTTCCTCCAGCCCAGACGATCAACTCATCTATCTGTCAGCCCTCCTCCGGAACTGAGTGTGCTCTACACGCTGAATAGCCAGTAGGCTTCGCCAGCCTAGACCGTCATCTCGTCTCTCCGTCACTCTTCGGGCCGTCCTTCGTAACTGAGTGTGCTCTCCACGTCGAGTAGCCAGTAGGCTCCGCTAGCCCAGACGGTCATCTCGTCTCTCCGTCACTCTACGGGCCATCATCCAGAACTAAGTGTGCTCTCCACGCCAGGTAGCCAGTAGGCTCCGCCAGCCCAGACGGTCATCTCGTCTCTCCGTTACTCTGCGGGCCGTCCTCCGAAACAGAGTGTGCTCTCCACGCAGAGTAGCCAGTAGGCTCAGCCAGCCCAGATGGTCTTCTCATCTCTCCGACACTCTACGGGCTGCCCTTCGGAACTGAGTGTACTCTTCACGCCGAGCAGGGAGTTTACGGTCATCTTTTTTTTTTGTATTTGTAAGGTTTTCTTTTACTTTTTGTAGCCTTTTTTTTGCAAGCGGTGTGTTTCATTTTTCATCTTTTTCTTATGGTTGTTATTCTAATTTTTCGGTTTGTATATTGTTCTTTTCTTATGCATTGTTTTTCTTTCCTTTTTCTTTCATGTTGCAAGAATCATTTCTTTTTACGTTCCAGGATACAAGAACAGGAAACCACGTTGTAGGACATCGGTTCAGGTGAACCCGCCATATATTTGTTCTGAAGTGACTCCATTTCTCTTGCTGCACTATCCCACTGAATGAACACTGAAGTGTGCACCTTATAAATGTTCTTCTTCTTGTTTCTGTTTTTCTTTTTCTACCATTTTTGCATATAGCTGGTTTTATATTTCTCTGTGTTCTATTTTTATATTTTTTTTATGCTGCACTGACCCTTTTCTCTCTTGTTTTTGTGCTCCTTTTCTTTCACACTATGGCTTTGGCAAACCATTGTTGTAAAGTGTCATTTTCAAGTATAACTGACGACCTTGTTCTCCTTTTCTTCTTCTGTTGGGTTTTACTTTTTTTTTTATGCTTGTTTTTCATAGCAACTGCGGATTATGTTTCTTGGATTCAAGCTTTTAAGAAAGTTAACATGTGTGGATCTAAAACGATACATTCAGAAAATGCCATGTTACTGGAAATTAGTGCATTTTGTTTAGAATGTAATTAAAAAATGGCAAATGAAAAGTGTAGATTGGTTGTTTGTTGTAGACATTAAATGGATTTTAAAGAGATGCAAGGACCAAAGAGACATTTGATTTGATAGTGAATCTGTTACTCTTGTATTTAAGTTTCTTATACTTTAGTTTTGGATTTTATAACTATCTTTTTTGTTTCCATGTATCCTTTTAAGATGTTGATTTTTTTGTGCTTAAATAATCTAATGGAATGGCACTCAAAGTGATACTCAAGTTGAAAAATATGGCTCCTTATTTTTTCAAGTTATTTGTTCATTTTCTTTCTATATTCTTCATCATCTTTTACCAACCCTTTTTTTTCTTAATGCATGTCTCTAGACAGCCTTGAACTGAATTGCTAGAAGAACAAGAACCCAAATCTCCCTTCCTCCTGTAAGAGTTCTTCCATATTTCCTTTTTCTGTATAAAAGGTGGTCTAAGCTTCAGGTTTAAGATTTTTCCTTTCCTTTTTTTTGGGTCTTTTTAGGTTGTGGTTTGCTCAACAAGGGAGCATGCAAGAGTTCCTCATTGCTCAAGTAGTAGAAAAGGCAAGAGAACCAAAGAAGTAATTCTCTTGATCGAAGAGGAGGAGGGCAGTGATCATGAAGAGAAGCTAAAGACAAGAAACAGGAGTTCGAATGTGCAGAAAGGTAAGACAGCGAAGGATGACAATGATGTTGAAATGAGAAAGTTTGGAAGGAAAAAGAGGTGTTCAACATGGAAAGGGAATGAACCATTAGACGCATCTTCTAGGGTTTCTCGAAGGTTATGGAGGATAAAAATGAAATGCAGGAAGCTACGGATCACAATTTGCTCCTATATCAGAGCAATTGAGCTCATGAGAAGTAGGGATGATAATGAGGATTCAAATTCGCCTTTGAGAAGCTACCAAGAAGGAATGCACTCGAACGTCATGAAAGTAAGAGAAAAAGTATTTGTTGATCTAGTCAGCAGTGAGGATGATGATATGAAGGGAGGAGAAAAAGTATTTGTTGATTAGTCAGTAATGAGGATGATGATAACACTAAGAAGTTCAAGACAAAAGAGCAAGAAGAAGAAGAAGATACTGACAATGATGACGATGGTGATGACTATATTGGTTATGATGACCAGTCTGATTCATATGATGATGACCAGTATGATTCATATGATGATGACTATAGTAGTTATGATAACCAGTATAATTATGAAGATGACGATGAAGAAGAAGGTGGAGGCTTTGATGCCGGTGGTGGACGGTTCGATGGTGGTGGCGAACTTGGTGGCCTTGGCGGTGGCTTTGGTGACGGAGCTGGTGTTGGAGGTGGGCTAGGTGGAGGTGGCAGTCGTGGTTTTCGTGGAGGCGGTGGGCTCCGTGGCCTAGGCGATTGATTTGGTGTTGATGCTGGTGGCGAAGGGCTTCCTTGAACGTCAAGTCAAACGACTTTTACACTTCCATCGTACGTGTTTTGAGTCTGATTGCTCTTGTGTAAATGTGTGTTTGGTATGAAGTTGGAAATATAATATCAAACGTATTAATTTCGAGTTATGAAGTCCTTCCTGTTATTGATTAAATAAAAATTTGTCTTTGCAATTTCATATGAGGAATTCAGTAATATGGAATATTTGTATGCTTATTATTTTCCAGGTTTCCCTTGTATTATCTTGAATTGATTTGGCGTGGAAGAGCTACCTTTTCTCCTTGTAAAAGCTACTTCTTATGAAAGAGGTTTCTTTTCCCTCGCACTATAAGGTGCTGTTAACCAATAATTCCAATGTTCTTTGATATATTATATTTTCGAACTCTTTAAATTTTGTATGGAAGGAAACCAGTAACGGTCTAGTCTAATGTTACCTAAATCGTAATGTCATTCATTCGACGCGCTCCATTGGGCCTTTTTCGTCATCATGAAAAAGGCCGGTAGTGCTGCTGAATTGCGCTACGTGCTTTTTCTTTCCATGTGTGTCGTGTACCATTTTTCTTCTCTTCGATCTTACCAACAGAAACTCTCTCTCTGTGTGTGTGTGTGTGTGTGTGTGTCTCTTTGTCACTCTATGGGCCGTCCTCCGGAACTGACTGTGCTCTCCACGCCAAGTAGCCGGTAGGCTCCGCCATTTAAACGGTCATCCCGTCTCTTCGTCACTCTGTGGGCCCTTCTCCGGAACTAAGTGTGTTCTCCACGCCGAGTAGCCAGCAGGCTCCACCAACCCAGACGGTCATCCCATCTCTCTGTCACTCTGCGGGCCATCCTTCGGAACTGAGTGTCCTCTCCACGCCGAGTAGCCAGTAGGCTCTGCCAGCCCAGACGGTGACTGCGGACCGTCGTCCAGAACTGAGTGTGATCTCCACGCCGAGTAGCCGTAGGCTTTGCCAGCCCTGACGGTCATCCCGTCTCTCCGTCACTCTCTGGGCCCTCCTATGGAACTGAGTGTGCTCTCTACGCCGAGTGGCCTGTCGGCTCCACCAGCCCAAATGGACATCCCGTCTCCCCGTCACTCAGCTGGCCCTCCTCTGGAACTGAGTTAGCTGGTAGGCTCTGCCAGCCCAGACATTCATCTTGTCTCCTCGTCACTCTCTAGGCCCTCCTCCGAAACTGAGTGTTCTCTCCACGCCGAGTAGCCGGTAGGCTCCACCAGCCTAGACGGTCATCTCGTCCCCCTTTTACTATGTGGGCCCTCCTCCGCAACTGAGTGTGCTCTCCATGCCGAGCAGCCGGTAGGCTCCGCCACCCTAGACGGTCATCTCGTCTCTCCGTCACTCTACTGGCCATCCTCCGGAACTGAGTGTGCTCTTCACGCCGAGTAGCCAGTAGCCCAGAAGGTCATCTTTTTTTTGTGTTTATAGCTAGGAAAAAGGGGTGTTAAAGTTCATGAAAAGGGAAGGAGCCATAGACGCATCTTCTAGGGTTTTCAAAGGTTATGGAGGACAAAAATGTAATGCAGGAAGCTAGGGATCACAATTTGCTCCTCTATTAGTAGAAAAGATGAGAAGAATGGAGCTATTTAGCTCATAAGCAGTGGGGATGATAATGACCATTCAACTTTGCCTTTGAGAAGCTACCAAGAAGGAATGTACTCGAACGTCATAAAAGTAGGAGAAAAAGTATTTGTTGATCTAGTCAGCAGGATGATGACATGAAATGATGAGAAAAAGTATTTGTTGATTAGTCAACAATGAGGATGATAATAACAGTAAGCAGTTGAAGACAAAAGACCAAAATGAAGAAGAAGAATAAAAAGAATGAGAAAAAGATGGAAGATACTGATGACATTGAGGATGATGATGACTCTAATGTAGACCTGGACTGGTATAATTGTGAAGAGGAAGAAGAAGAAGAGGAAGAAGATATTGACAAGGATGACGATGGCGATGACTATATTGGTTATGATGACCTGTATGATTCAGATGATGATGACTATAGTGGTTATGATGGTTCTGATGATTGGTATCATTATGAAGATGACGATGAAGAAGAAGGTGGAGGCTTTGGTGGTGGTGTTGGACTAGGTGGTGGATAGTTCTGTGGTGGTGGCAAACTTGGTGGCCTTGGCGGTGGCTTTGGTGGCGGAGCTGGTGTAGGAGGTGGGCTGGGTGAAGGTGGCAGTCATGGTTTTCATGGAGCAGTGGGCTCGGTGGCCTAGGCGGTGGATTTGGTGGTGGTGCTGTGGAAGACTTGGCGGCAGCTTCCTTGAACGTCAAGATAGACGACTTGTACACTTCCATTGTACGTATTTTGTGTCTGATTGCTCTGTGTGAATGTGTGTTTGGTATGAAGTTGAAATATAATGTCAAATGTATTAATTTCGAGTCATGAAGCCCTTCCCGTTATTGATTAACTGAAAATTTGTCTTTGCATTTTCATGTGAAGAATTCATTAATATGGAATATTTGTGTGCCTATTATTTCCAGGTTTCTCTTTATAATCTTGATTTGATTTGTTGTTGAGGCACTACATTTTCTCCTTATAAAGGCTACTGCTGAACTGTAAGGTGCTCTTAACCAATAACTTCAATGTTCTTTGATATATTATATTTTCGAAATCTTTAAATTATGTACGGAAGGAAACCTGTAATGGTCTAGTCCAACGTTACGTAAATAGTAACGTTCTTCATTTGGCACGCTCCATCGGGGTTTTACGTCATCATGAAAAAGGCCGGCAGTGCTGTCGAAGCGCGGTACATGCTTTTTCTTCGCATGTGTGTCTTGTACTGTTTCTCTTCTCTTCTTCTTTTCTTCGATCTTACCAGCAGAAACTCTCTCTTCTGTCTCTCCTTCTCTCTCTATGTGTGAGTCTCTTTGTCACTCTATGCGCCGTCCTTCGGAACTGAGTGTGCTCCCACGTAGAGTAGCCAGTAGGCTCCACCAGCCCCAACGGTCATTTCATCACTCCGTCACTCTGTGGGCCATCCTTCGGAACTGAGTGTGCTCTCCACGTCGAGTAGCCAGTAGTCTCTGGCAGCCCAGACGGTGACTGCGTACCGTCGTCCAGAACTGAGTGTGCTCTTCACGCCGAGTAGCTAGTAAGCTTCGCCAGCGAAGGTGATCATCTCGTCCCTCCGTCACTCAGCGGGCCCTCCTCCGGAACTAAGTGTGCTCTCCACATCGAGTAGCCAGTAGGCTCTGCCAACCCAGACGGTCATCCCGTCGCTCCGTCACTCAGCGGACCCTCCTTCAAAACTGAGTGTGCTCTCCACGCCGAGTAGCCAGTAGGCTCTGCCAACCAGACGGTCATCCCATCTCTGCGTCACTCTGCGGGCCATCCTCTGGAACTGAGTGTGCTCTCCATGTCGAGTAGCTGATAGGCTCCACCACCCCATACAGTCATCTCGTCTCTGCGTCACTCTGCGGGCCGTCCTCCGGAACTGAGTGTGCTCTCCAAGCCGAGTAGTCGCTAGGCTCCGCTAGCGCAGACAGTCTTCCCGTCTCTGCGTCACTTTGCATGTCGTCCTTCAGAACTGAGTGTGCTCTCCACGCCAAGTAGTCGGTAGGCCCCGCTAGCCCAGACGGTCATCTCCATCCTTCGTCACTCTGCGGGCCGTCCTTCGGAACTGAGTGTGCTCTCACGTCGAGTAGCATGTAGGCTCCACCAGCCCAGACGGTCATCTCGTCTTCTGGAACTGAGTGTGTTCTCCATGCCGAGTAGACGATAGGCTCCGCCAGCCTAGGCGGTCATCTCGTCTCTCCATCACTCTACGGGCCGTCCTCCAGAACTGAGTGTGCTCTCCACGTCGAGTAGCCGGTAGGCTCACCCGCCCAAACGGTCATCTCGTCAGTCCGTCAGTCTACGGGCCGTCCTTCGGAGTTGAGTGTGCTCTCCACGCCGAGTAGGCAGTAGGCTCCGCCATCCCAAACAGTCATCTCGTCTCTCCATCACTCTACGGGCTGTCCTCCACATTTTTTTTGTTGTAGACGTTGAATAGATTTTAAAGAAATGCAAGGACCAAAGAGACATTTGATTTGACAGTGAATCTGCTACTCTTGCATTTAATTTCTTATACTTTAGTTTTGGATTTTATAACTATCTTTTTTGTTTCCATGTATCTTTTTAAGATGTTGATTTTTTTGTGCTTAAATAATCTAATGGAAATGGCACTCAAAGTGAGGTTCAAGTTGGAAAATATTGCTCCATATTTTTTCAAGTTATTTGTTCATTTTCGTTCTATATATTTCGTCATTTTTTACCAACCCTTTTTTTTCTTAATGCATGTCTCTTGGCAGCCTTGAACTGAATTGTTTGAAGAACAAGAATCCAAATGTCTCTTCCTCCCGTAAGAGTTGTTCTGCGTTTTCTTTTTCTAAATAAAAGGTGGTTTAAGCTTCAGTTTAAGATTTTTCTCTTTTTTTTTGTCTTTTTAGGCTGTGGATTGTTCAAGAAAGGAGCATGGGCAAGAGTTTCCCATTGCTCAAGTAGTAGAAAAGGCAAAAGAACCAAAGAAGTCATTCTCTTGAGCGAATAAGAGGAGGGCAGTGATCATGCAGAGAAGCTCAAGACAACAAACAGGAGTTCGAATGTGCAGAAAGGTAAGATAGCGGAGGATGACAATGATGTTGTAATGAGAAAGTTTGGAAGGAAAAAGGGGTGTTCAAGTTCATGGAAAGGAAAGGAACCATCAGACACATCTTCCAGGGTTTCTCGAAGGTTATGGAGGACAAAAATGAAATGCAGGAAGCTACGGATCACAATTTGCTCCTCTATTAATGAAAAATGTGAGAAGAAAGGAGCAATTGAGCTCATGACCAGTGGGGAAGATGATGAGGATTCAACTTCTCCTTTGAGAAGCCACGAAGAAGGAATGCACTCGAATGTCATGAAAGTAGGAGAAAAAGTATTTGTTGATCTACGCAGCAGTGAAGATGATGATATGAAAGGAGGAGAAAAAGTATTTGTTGATCTAGTCAGCAATGAGGATTATGATAACACTAAGCAGTTGAAGACAAAAGAGCAAAAAGAAGAAGAAGAATGAGAAAAAAGATGAAAGATGCTGATGACATTGAGGATGATGATGACTCTAATGTTGACAATGACTGGTATAATTGTGAAGAAGAAAAAGAATAAGAAGAAGAAGAAGATGATGATGATGATGATAATGGTGATGACTATATTGGTTATGATGACCAGTCAGATTCAGATGATGATGACTATAGTGGTTATGATGGTTCTGATGATTGGTATCATTATGAAGATGACGATGAAGAAGAAGGTGGAGGCTTTTGTGGTGGTCCTGGACTAGGTGGTGGATAGTTCTGTGGTGGTGGCA
The DNA here is from genome assembly GCF_008831285.2 of Nymphaea colorata. Taxonomy (NCBI): domain Eukaryota; kingdom Viridiplantae; phylum Streptophyta; class Magnoliopsida; order Nymphaeales; family Nymphaeaceae; genus Nymphaea; species Nymphaea colorata. The sequence continues at coordinate 12,142,644 of NC_045150.1, forward strand.
AACTTGGTGGCCTTGGCGGTGGCTTTGGTGGCGGAGCTGGTGTAGGAGGTGGGCTAGGTGAAGGTGGCAGTCATGGTTTTCGTGGAGGCAGTGGGCTAGGTGGCCTAGGCGGTGGATTTGGTGGTGGTGCTGGTGGAAGACTTGGCGGTACGCTTCCTTGAACGTCAAGATAGACGACTTTTATACGTCCATTGTACGTGTTTTGAGTCTGATTGCTCTTGTGTGAATGTGTGTTTGGTATGAAGTTGGAAATGTAATATCCAATGTATTAATTTTAAGTCATGAAGCCCTTGTTGTTATTAATTAAATGGAGATTTGTCTTTGCAATTTCTTGTAAGGAATTCAGTAATGTGGAATATTTGTGTGCCTATTATTTTCTAGGTTTCTCTTGTATAATCTTGATTTGATTTGTCATGGAGGTGCTACCTTTTCTCCTTATAAAAGTTACTACTACTTATGAAACAGACGATCAAACATATAGCATAAGAAGTACAACTTCACGTTGCACAGGATTTGATTTTCCAACCGGTTGAATTTTGTTTCCAATGTAAAATTCAGATTAAATCAATTGGAACATTTATGTCCTTGGCATTATCATCAAAATCGGATGTATGAATATCTGTCATAAGTAGATGTATAATTAGTTAACTCTGCAACAACCGGACATTCCTGACCCATTAAAGTTAATTGTTAAAATATTTTTTTACAAAATGTGAACATGGGGCTGTTATATATATATATATATATATATATATATATATATATAAGTTGATAAAAACCAGACCATTCGGATAAAAGACAAAAACCAGACAGTCCTGACCCATTAAAGTTGATTGTTAAAATATTTTTTTGCAATCTAACCTTATCGATATGTTTAAGAGTGATTTGGTGAGAAACATATATTAAAACATATCTAATAGCCTCAAAATTGTGATAGTAGAAAGATCAAGTTTTTTTCCAAAAAAATGGTTTAAACTAAAAGGTGATTTATATTAAATTAGTGTTTGCAAACACATTGGTAAGTTCGCATTTATTTAAAACACTTTTTAACATGAATTTAAGAGGTCTAATTTTTATCCCTTACCCATGTGGTCTGGGGGGTGTGTGTGTGTGTGGAGAGAGAGAGAGAGAGAGAGAGAGAGAGAGAGAGAGAGATGTTAATCAACTTTATGAAAGTCAAAACCAAATTAGTATGGGCTAGTATTTTTTTTATTGTATTTCACGGGCATCTTCCGAATCCAGATCCAAAATGGGATTTGGTTTTGTGTCTTGTCAATCTGAATTCAGATTCCTGCCACAAGTTTCACTGGCCTAAATCCTGTTAGTTGAGCTCTGCAAAAGCTATACCAGATCCAATTTACATCTATGTATGGGCCCTCGAGTGGAAGGCTGTTGGAGCGATATTTGAACTGCAGCTTTTGGCAAACTGACATGGTTATTTAGATTCTGAAGTGGATTCACAAGGGGATCCAAAGGCCATGATTTTAAGTATTGCAGATAACTTGGATTTGAGATCTCCTTTATTTCCAAATAAGGAGACTTCTGATTTGAGAATTGTGAATTTAAAGTGTAAAGGTTACAGATTCATATTAACATCAACATCCTTCATAAGATTTTCTTTTTTTTTCTCTGAAAACCTTTCCCTTATCATTCACTGCAGATCCTGTTTGTGAGAGAAATTTTTTATGTGATGTAAGAATTATAACCCAAACTTCCGTCTGTGTTGTGCTGAGAACAGTTATATCAGATAATGCTGATCAGGAGAGCCTTGTCAAGGCAACACTTAGTGGTGTGAAGGCCGTGCCGTTGAAGCCGCTTTACCCTCATGTCATGTGCTCAGAAACCTGTGGCAGCACGTTCTGCGGCACAGGAAGTTTAAACTCGGGAAGAGAGATACCGATGGCAAAGTTGCCGTCACAGAGGCTGAAGAAGGCACTGCCAGTAAGTAGACGGCGCCTGCGCCTGAATCTCTGCCACCATCTCAGAAATGGAAGAAGAGGTTCATCTGGACGACGGATCTGAAGAAGAAGTTCGCTTCTGCTGTAGACCAGTTGGGTTTTGAAAGTAGGCAATTAAATTTATTCCTTTGGATATAATATTTTGCTGAAATCCGCTTTAATTTTAGTGAAATAACGAACCGTCCTGATCAAGTTTCAAACTCTTTCAGTTACCTGCTTGAGTTAAGAAGGTTTAAATAGAATTTGCTAAAAGATTGGAACCATTTTGTCAAAAGCTAAGCATTTTCATGTGCAATATTTTTGTATATCTTTGTTTCAAGGATAGTATTTCACTGGGCTACTTTATGACAATTGACTGGATTAGATGCCACTCCTTCGAAGATACTCGACGTTATGGGTGTTACAGAGCTGACAAGGAAACAGATAGTCCGCAGATTGCAGGTGAAATTCATTTCTTGGGAACAAAATATTACGGTTATTGATAAATTTCATTTAACTAACAGGTTTCATCATATTCTTGAGGTTTTTTTTTCCATTAATGCACACAAGCCTAAGAAATTACCCACACTATGTCTTTTGCTCTGTATGGGTAAGTTTTTATAAGGAAAACAAAGGCTCAGATTTGGACCGACAATGATATGAGGTCCGCCTCTAGATGTTAAGCTGAATTTATTATCCTATGGTTTTTATATATTAAACCTTTGAACTTTATCTATCCGTTTTCCGTTGATGATGATGAGGGAAAATCAGCTGTCTTTCATATTTGTAGGACCTACTGACCCAGGAATTTTAAGTTTTTCTTGTGCAATTTTTGTTGCTTCTCCCCTTTAGAATGCCATGCTTGACATCCAGATGAGTTTAGTGAGATCTAGATAAGTTGAGGATAATCGGATCTGGGTTTGGCATAATCTGCATCCAACTCCTAATCTCAACAAAAATGTGACCCATTTGCATGTAAAATTAAAACTTAAGCTAGTTGGCCCAGATTTGGCAGTGAACCCAAATTTGATAGGGAGAAAACATATTGAGATGGATCCAGAGAGTTTGAATCTTGACCCAAATCCAACACGTTGACACCCCAACAAGACCCATGGGAACGCTAAGTCTCTCCACTGGTTTCCCCGTTTCACCTTATCTAACCATTCACTTGTAGAACACAGTATAACCTCTCTGATGTGAACTGCGGATCCAAGTAACTCTACTTTTTGTCCCAAGTTGCTCCAGCTGAAGCAAGGCCCAAACAGGAAGAGTTCCTTTTAGGGAAAAAGTCCAAGCAACACCTAAGAAGATATCAAATGTTTTCTTAACCAACAGTCATCCATCTCAAAACTCCTGAAAAGATCTGTTTATGTGTTTGTGAATGCAGAAACACAGAATTTACTGAAGAAAACGTGAGGCAGAAGGTAGAGAACATAAAGATCGTCCCATTTCTGGTGGCCTTGGTTCTTCCACAGGTCCTCGTCTAGCAAACCAAGTGACACAGCCTTTACCTCCCACAGCTGTAGCGGAACCGCAGAGCGGCTCTCTTGGTTCTTTCACCAACATGCCTAGTTACTATAGCGGTTTCAGGACATATGATAGAAGAGGCTTGGGGACTTACAGACTGATGAAGTCTACTGATCCAGCAAGCGTTATAGGAAAGGCACCATCCTTCATGCAGGAACAGAGAAACCAGGGACATGAAAGCGGCCTTCAAAATCCACCAATGCCATCCTTCATGCAGGAGCAGAGAAAGCAGGGAGACGAAAGCACCCTTCAAAATCCATATGTAGCGCAATCAGGATATGATCCTACTTCAACCATGTGGAGTTCGAGTTCAAATTTGAACCATGAACTTCTGCCATTTCACGGATATGCTTTTGGTCAGCAAGCTGCAAATAATGACCAGTTAAATTTTGCTAACACATCTCATTTTGGTGTAGCTCCTGCCTCCTGGTTCTAAGACTGCATTGATGGTGTATGGTTTTCAGTTTGATGGTCTGCATGCAGGAACAAGTGCAGTCATATCTCATAATATGCGTGAACAGAGTACTGGGTATCCACTGGCAGAATTCGAAACAGGAAGCGAAGGCATTAATCAAATATTCCAATGTGCTCAGAATAATTTTCCAGGTTTAAGCTCTGCAACTCAACCATTCACTAGCCCTTTTGGGACCGACCCCATGAACTCCACCCATATAAGCCTTGGAATGCAATCATGCATGATATGCCAATCACACCCTTGCCAGGAATGCAGAATCTTGGTGATCTGTATGGAAATTCAAATTCATATGTGGATAACATGAATGCTAGGTCATCCATAAACACTTTCTCTGACCTTGAGAGAATGTTAAATTACCTGATAGTACCACCTGAATCTCAACTTCAGCATCTGATTTAGACAGCTTGTTTCCTGTGGACGACCAAGATTACGGGCCTGATAATGGTACAGTACCACCTGATCAACTTAATCAGGTAAATTTTCACTTTGCCAAAGGTTGTTTCAATTGAGCTCATCTCTTTAAAAAATAATCAAGCAAGGAACCTGTTAAATTTACTTTGAGTGTTCTAGATGTGCTAGCGAACCATGATATGTAGAAATATTTTTTATGTGTCTACACTCTGAATGGGGCTGCCTTTGTAGATTATTGCTGCTGTTGTGGAGCCAATGTTAAATATTGGGAGAAATTATTCCAAGTTCTAAAAACTTCTCTCCTGCATGCTTCTTTATAAAAGAAGCTTGTCTTATCCCAATCAGAAAGATCAGCTTCAACCCATGCATTTCCCATATATTAAATCAGCTTCACGATTAAAAGTTCTCCAGTTTCATATTAGATGAAAATATGAGATTTCTTTCCTCTATTATTTGTCACTATATGTTACATACAAGTCTTTTTTCTTATTTATCTGGTTCTAGTATATAATCAGGACTATCAATCATTAACTAAATTAGATTTAATGAAATCAAATAGTCATAGAAAAGAACATACAGGCATGGTTCATTAGCCTTTTAGTTATAAAACTAGGCTACGAGAACCTGCACAATCCTAATGTGCTACATGCCATGAAAAGGGGAGCATCAAGATGGTCGCGCTTGTTAAGAAGTGTATGTATTAATATTATTGGGTCTGGTTCCATTATGGACCCGACTGCCATTATTTGCATAGGGTGTGTTGTTTTCTACATCTTTTGTGATTACCCATCATGCTTGAGGTTATTTTTGTAAAGGTTCACATTAGGGCGTCACGCTATTTTATTAATCTTTTGCCCATGTCAGAAACATCAAGATGTACAGATTTTCAACTTCAATCACTTCCTTCTCTCCCTTTTTCTGGAGTGATGATTTTCCGAGGACTTCTCACATGGTATAAGAGCACATGTGGGCTTGGACTCAATAGGGTGTGTCCACTGAGAAATGGTGATTCTTTCTGAATTTTCTTTCCTTCTATTTCTCTTTCTTTCACCTCAGTATTTTCTCTGTCTTGCAGTCGTTCTATCCTATTTGACACTCTTCTATCGTTTTTCTATTTTCCATAATTCATATCCTCTGTTGATGTCCTTTATATCTAAATTTCATCTAGTCGTTCAGGCCTAATCTTCTCCTTTGGCCATCATTCTGGCTTAATCTTCCTTTTGTCTCTGGTGAACTGTCTTTTGCCTTAATATATCAGTTTCAAATTAGTCAGAGCCAATTCCCCCCCCTCCCCCCCACCCCCCACCTCTTCTTTTGCCGGGAGTATCTTTTTTGTCCCCCATTTGATCTTGGTCAGCCGTGATTCTCTCTATTTCTCTTTTCCTGACATTGAAATTGTTTGCTTTTTCTAGCAGAGTCTGTCCCCAGCAGCCATCAAAATTCTTTTTTTTTTTATTCTTTGCTCATCTTATACCTTATTGTTTTTCAATCTTCCTCCCTAAAGCTAAAAAGGGAAAAAAGGGATTCAGATCAAAGGTTAATCTGTTGTATGATAAGTTAATTGTTGCAGCCATGTTACTCTAATCTGGTCTGTTCCAGAAAAAACAAAGTAAGCATTGAACGTTGATACTGTTCATTGATTTTGTTATTTCTTTGGCAGCTAGTATTCTTTTTTTGCTGAGTAATTCTTTCAAACAGGTCTCTTTCTGAGCTGTTCCATGGATTCTTACTCTCAGTCTATCATCTCTTTTAACTTTATGGGCCAGCTTATTTCTGAAAACTTACCAATACCAATTCTCCTACTTGGGAGCATCCAGTCTTCCCATTCATCAAGGTCTATCAGAACACTTAGATAGTTCTACCCAGTCCCTTTTGCACCACATATGAGACCAAGGATAGGCTTGGAGTTGCCACTAAAGAATCAGTTCCAAATCCTAAATTTGAAATATAGTTGAAACGCTATCAGGAAGCCATTGCTTTTGTTACTTCTACCCTTTCACAAGAGGTGCTGGTGCATGTTCCTGACGAGTGTTCAGTGAAGGAATTATGGGACAAGCTTGTGAAAGCTTATTCACAGATCTCGGAAGCTAGCATCTCTTATCCTCAACGAGAATTTCATAGGCTCACAAAGGTATTGTTGCCTATCATGGAGCATTTGAATTGGATTATATCTATTTTTGACCAGTTAGCTACTGGGGGATATGAGCTGGCCGAAAATGATAAAATTTGCAGGACATTGCGTGGATGGATGTGGACTAGAATATCATGTGCTACCCACTTCACTACAATGTGTGCAGAGCTCCTTTCAGTTGAAGACTTGCAGGCCAACCAAACTCCTGCAATATGGGTTGACCTTGAAGGGTCTCTCTAATGAAATAGGTGGATAGGTTGTAGGTATAAAATTTCACATAAAAACATGAATGTACTTTAGATAGGACCTCACCACTTACTTTTTCTTTATAGAATGTAAAGCCTATTAATGACTGATAACCCTTTATGAAGGAAAAGAGTAAGTGGTGAGCGTGGTGGATACTATTTCATTTTCCTGAGTTACATGATATATTGCAGTTTCACTTATCGTTTGCTTTTTTCTTTTCATTACGTTAAGGAGATACATAATATGTATGTATGTATGTATTAGATAGAAACTAGATGTTTCTATTTTAAGAGGGAGAAGCAGGGTCATCATTGTTCGACGGTTGATGACTTCGCTGGTGAAAGCTACATCAATCAGCCAGAGAAAGATAGAAAAGTGGACCTCCTTATGCAAGTCTTGGCCTCTATTTGGTGTGCCTATCCATGTGGATATGAGGAAGGATGATTGAAAACATAAGATGACAGCAGATGCAAACTGGGATGACCCACAAATAACTGACTAAGAGGAAGATGATGAGACACTAGGTTGAAGATGACACAGGAAATGTAAGAGGAGAAAAGACAGCAAAGGAAACTCTCTCTCTCTCTCTCTCTCCCCTGTTAAACCATTAGTCATGGTTGAGGGTTTCAAATTAAAAAAAAAAAAACATCAAGGTGCTTACTCACCAGCTCTGTTGGGAGCTCCTGCCAACAGCTCCTTAATTGGATCTAAGGTTCAAACACAAAATTCAGCATGTGGAGGCAGATAGGGATCTCAATAGATTAGGTTAGAATTTGATATATTCTGAATCATATCTAAGTTTTTGGATATTCACATGTTTAGATTAAAAAATGAATAAAGAATCTAGTCTGGATCTTATTTTTACATTTATATCTGAATTTGAATCTTAATTTTTTAACCAAATCTAGTATATGTTCAAAACTCAAAAAGCATAGATAATTATTTAAAACTAAATTCGATCTATGTATATCTGAATTGAGATGAAACCCGATGTCATTTTTTAAATTAAATATATTAATTTTTTTCATATCTGAATTTTTCAAAATGGTTTAGTGGGTATCCAACTTAAATCAGATATATGGACATCCCTACTTGCATATCATCAATATGGAATCAGCATCGTATCATCAATATGGAATCATTATGATATCTAGGGCATGAGGATCAGATTTGGATCTGACATATGAGGCTATCACACGATCAACAAGATTTAAAAATCTTACCTTCTTATCTTCTCAATTTTACAACCTAGTCCTTGCAATTGATTCTTGAATGAGCAAGATCTAGACAGTCGCAAAATATTTATTTGCCCATTTTTTTGTTGATATGTTTTTAATTTAAAAAAAAAACAAGCTTTGGATCCTTCAATAAAAATATGCTAGATTGATTTTGGTTCCGATTTTCTGATCCTTTTTGGAAGACGGTCCACTCAAAAAGGATTTTGGCAATACAAACGTTGTCATTATTAATATTAACTAGCCGCCATATCTGGAATCACTTATCTATTTAATATAACGTTGAGAAATAAAATGTGAAATAATTAGATTAAGACATCAGGTCCATTCCGTGTTAATATCGTCAGGATTGAACTAATTGTTATCGCAATCAACAAGTTATCTTCGGTTTAATTTCTTTTACGTTATTTATCTAAACTATTATATTTTTTTCCATAACTTTTTTTTTACCGCCCAAATCGTATGCTAAAGGTTATTAAGCCATGCAAGATGTTAATCGTGATTGATTCAATTCATCATTTTGTATTCTTTTTTTTTAATGGGATTTTTCAAAAAATTGTTGAGACCGATAAAATCGACCCATTCAATTTGGCATGATCTAGACTGCAGTTTTTCTTGATATATTTATTTTTCTTTAAAAGAGAAGATCAAATCTAAAAAAACCCGAGTAATGTATGATTCGCTTTTAGTGTCGGGCTTCCTTGCCTACTAAACGTTTTATCTAAAGAAAGAAATTTACTGTTTATTGTCGCTAAGACCCTTTCAATATGGACCGTCTTACCGCCACGAGCAGTGTTTACTGTCGGTAAAGAACCCGCACAAGGTGGTGGCAGATGCATTGCCAATGTAATTATGAAATGAAGGAGAACTTTGAAATTTGAAGGTGAAGTAAAGATGGCAAGTGGTTGTAAAGAAGTGTGGCATGTGGTTTCAGTTCAGATTTCAGTCTTTGCTGTTCTATAATTTGGATTATAAGTTGTGAACTTGGGTGCACCTACCAACATGTGAAACTTAGTGACATTTGTTAAAAAGGGCAGCCAATTGTGTAAGTTCAAGATGTTGAACCAAATTTCTAAATCGAATCAAATCTAAATCTCTCCTGCAGCTCATGCTAACAGTAAAATGATTAATAATTAAACATAAATATAAAAAATAATCAACTTTTTAAGTACTTTAACTAAGTATCAATCAAGGATCTACCTAAATAAAATTGTTTACCACTTAGATTGAACTTAACCAATAATTGCAACATTCTTTGATATATTATATTTTTAAACTCTTTAAATTTTGTTTCATACATACATGACTGTCAAATCTGAGTCACTCCGGGGGGAACCTATACTTTTGGACGGTCAAGTCAGACAGTTAAATCATGATAGACGGTTAAATCTTCTAGTATGAGTTCTCACATTTTTTCATATTTTTCTTTTAATCATTCATCATCATCAAATGGGTGGCCCTTATTCAAGATATATATACATATATATAATGTGTGTGTATATATTAAATGTGCCATGAAAACAACAAGGTGACTGCACTAAAAAATCCAAACACTGAACCAACGTTCAGCCTTCACAATCCAATCAATCGGGAACGACGATCACACAAGTATTTCCCCTCAGTTTCTATAGTCACGACAGCCAAAATCTGAACCAAAGTAAGACATTTGTGTAACCCGAAATACATATAGACTCTGGCGGAACTATAAAAGTGTGCATGACGAGTTATATAACAAGCCAACTCCTGCCCGAATTTGAGAAGAGTTTGACACATGCCTTAGAACTAAGAATGATATAACTCATCTTTGTAAAATTGATCAACCGCCCAATTAATTGGGCTACTTCTCCTTAGGAGCCATATCATACAATGTTGCCCTTGATTCAGCACTCAAAGTGTGTATGATGAGAAAAATACTGTATTACTGGTACACTGTACGTTCTAGCCGTCGACCGATAGGGTTTCTTTAATTGATAGCTCGGGGTCCCTCCCCCCCTCTACTGTGAATGGATCGGTCATCTTCAGGCCAGACCCGAAAAGTAAAAAAGCAGTGGACGGCATTATTACTAAATAAATAAATATCACATCTGATTGAATTCAGATTCAGTTATAAATAAATATCTTAAAGTTGTATTCAACTTTAAAAAAATGTGGGAATTGCCCCAAACAATTTTTCAAAATTTTATGTAACGTATCATTCTTAAATTAAAAATGGTCAAATGAAAAAAAAAAAAAGAGCCATGTGACTGGGAAGTGTTGGAAAAATAAACTACAAAGACCAGATTGTCCTAATCTGGCTGCAAATCAATTCACACGAAAATTAATGACATAGAATGGACCATGGATATGATAAAGTTGCCCGACTTTCAGTTAAACCAAAAAATATTTAGATTAAAGTGTTATTGTACGCCACCTTGGAATTTTCGTTTATAAACATAAAAATACAAATTCCTGGCCTACTTGCTAAGATTTCACCAATAGAGTGTGTTTGATCTTCGTTTTTGCGTCGAAAGAAATTGCACCGAGGTCGAAAGAGTATGTGAAACCTCGAGACTAGCACTTGTGCTCAAGCAAAACGTTGATCTGCAAGGAAGTCGAACGAATCACTAGCTTTCTGACCAGCGCCACCAAACCTCCTGTTGCCAAAATTTGGGTTGTTTGCTTTTAACAAAGGGGTGGAGTGATCTAATATTGCGCAAACAATTTTTACACTGTAATGCAGACCGTTTGTAGATGGGAAATAAAATTTTGTACACTTGCCTCCATTTTCTTCGTGCGAGAATCCGGGAGATGAGACCCGTTCTATCGTGCCTTTACCACAGGTAATCAGACTAAGGAGTAAGTTTATGGCTTAAGTCTAATCATCTATACATATTATAACAGGAATAAACATGTCCTAGGTTTAGAAAATCTTATGATTTTGAAATCTATGTGGATCATCAAACTTTGGATTCATACAAACTGATAGTATGATTGAGGAACTTACTTCTTGATCCTGACCACCATGGATCCATGCAAACAGAACTAAGTATAATATGATGCATGCAAAACTAAGTTTAAACATAGTTTAGCCCTAGTTTTTATAGTTTAGGGATGTGGACCAAAAAGATCTAAAATTCAATCAATTTTAAGATCCAAATCCAAGACCCAAATTTACTAAATGATGCTTGATCCACATTTAAATTGGGTTGATCTAAGTCTAGTTTGAAGTTTGAGTATGGTTTGACATCTGAGTTTAAGATGCAAAGCTCTCTTGATCTGAATTATGAAATCCATGATCCAATGTTCAAGCATTTGATCCAATATCTATATTTGATCCAAATTCAAATTCTAAGGTTTGAGCCCATCCAGGTTTGATCCAATTGACCTTGATTTGATAGAAACCTACATAGTTCAGTTTTAGAAGATTCTTTTCCTGCATTATATGTTCAAGGTTAGGGATTTGATCCAACATCTATATCCACTCTAGACTTAGATCTCAATTCAAGTTCTAAGTTCATTTGTTCCAAATCAAGATTTGATCTTGATTTATTATGAATTCTCATGGCTATGACTTAGTGGCATGGGGTAGACCTAGCTAAAGCTAAGCCAAAGTGAGTCTAGGCTCAAACTTTGAGTGGGCTGGAGTAGGGTCGGTAAGGTTAGATCTGGTTCAAGGACTTGGAATAGGTCTAAGTCAAGATGTAGTGGGTTATTGGACCGGTCTGAGCTAGGTCCTAAAAAACTCAATGACTTTGAAAACGAGAAAAACATGTTAGAGATAAAAAAAGGGATGTAGGTTACTTGAGGTAGACTCGATGACATTTTAAAGTCATGAATATAATCCCCACATTTTATTAAAATGAGAATACCACTTCTATTCAAAGGCATCAGCCAAACCAAGGTTCCTTGCCTTCAAATTTTCATTGTTTTCCCCAACTCTTGGCCACAAGAGAGAAATCAAGGCAGAAATCAGTGTTGTTAACATGGAAGATGTTGGCCCTCACTAACATGGTGCAGGCAAATATGGCTTATATTCTTTTTCATTTTTCCGTTTTCTAAATCAATTTAAAATTTTTTAATCATTTTTAAATTCAGAAAGATAAAAATTTAGGGTGATACAAGCCAATATCCAGTACTCACCGCTACAAAGATAGAAATGATCATTAATTAGAAAACAACCATGAGATTTCCATTTGTGTTCCAAGAAAGTTTTGTGCTTCTCTCTTTTCAGGGATATATATATATATGTTTGTCTTTTCTCATACACACGTACGTGCATATGGAACCTAAGTAACATGGGTACAAGTACGGTTCAGGTACATATATGTGGGTACAGACGCAACAGCTTTAGAAAATATGGGTACAAGGGGTTGATAACGGATAGGTGTTGCTTTCTAAGAGAGAGGCATCACTTAAATGGAATGGATGCTTAAGGCTACTCAATTTTTATAAGTCAATTTTCTGTAGCACTTATTTCTTTAAGATTTTGTTTTTCTATAACGAAATATGTTATGTTAGATATTTATGTAGGATCAGATCTTTCATGATATTAAAGTTCATGGTACCTAAACAAAGTTTTAGATTATTGTATGTCATGGTGCAGGGCAAATATGGCTTATATTCTTTTTCATTTTTCCGTTTTCTAAATCAATTTAAAATTTTTTAATCATTTTTAAAAAGATAATTATAGAATTATTGAAAAAAATGTTTTTTTTAGTTTTTAATTTTTTTTATTTCCTTTTTTGTTTTTAGAAAAGTTTATTTTTCTTGTTTAAATGATAGCATTTTCATCTTTAATTGTACTGGGATATATGTACATGTCTATGCATATTTATGTTATGCAAGGTGCCATCGCATGCATAGTTGCCAGTGACAATCTCATCCATTGGAACCGTCCATCGGACCATTCCAGTGTGAGATGAACGGCAGTCAAGGCATCTCGTCATTGTCACCTTTACATTTTGAAGAGTTAGTTCCTTTTATGAATTTGTCAATCAACAACTTTGTCTCGTCTGGTCGAATTTGGTATCCTTCTCGTGGCCAGGTAGAGCCCCTTTAGACGACATATTTGCTCAAAAATATAACTAAAGCTCTTATTCGGACGATGGTAAATTAGCTTTCTGAATTCAACAATAACAAATAGCACTTTCTCTTAAAAGCTGCTTTTTTCTTTTGGGGGGTCCTCCATTCTTGATTTTGAAAAAGCTGGACAGATTTCCCACTTCCATTTGAAACTCGATTTTTCCCAATTCAAGTTCCTTAAAAGCTTAATTTGATCAGTCCACCGAGCACTCGAGGATACCATTTGCAATGAGGTTAATTAATCTTTTGATAATTTTTCCACTGTACAATGAAAATCGATCAAGAGAATGATAAAACATATGAGTGAAGAACGGTTCTACCGTCAGTGTGATGATCAGGAGATTGGAGATGGAGCACTTGTGAAGGCTTCTAACGCCTTGGAGGGTTCAGTTTCGGGGGCTCGTTGCAATGACTATAGGATCACAGAATTTTTTATATTCAGAATAACATCAACATGAATTAATTCTACAATTCTACCTCGTGCCTATGAACTACTAACATCAGCACATGCATCGCATATGGGCAATGTGTGTGAGAGAGAGAGCCTTGTACATATGATGTTTAATTCTTCGATCTACTGGGACAGGCTGCATACCAGCAGCTTCATCTCTTAACTCTTGAAACAGCACAGATGATAAGTACCTCCCTCTCTCCCCAAAGCTTGGATGTACAGTCTGAAATGGCATCAGCACCAAACTTCTTCAATCTTCTCACTTTTCTCATTCACACACAAGCATGCACACAAGATTTGGATTTGACATATGAGGCTATCACACGATCAACACGATTTAAAAATCTGAACTTGTTATCTGCTCAATTTTACAACCTAGTCCTCGCAATTGATTCTTGAATGAGCAAGATCTGAACAATCGCAAAATATTTATTTGCCCATTTTTTTTTATTGGTTAACTTTTAATTTTTTAAAACAAGCTTTGGATCCTTCAATAAAAATATTCTAGATTGATTTTGGTTCCGATTTTCTGATCCATATAGGGTCTACAAGCTGAATAACCCCTATTGCAGGGTCATAAAAAAGGATGCGGATTTGAAAAAAACGCCAGGAATGGTGTCTGCTAGGGCTAGGCGAGTCCTAATCAGTCTTCTGTGGAACTTGTTTAAACTGTTCCCCAATCTTGTTAGCATTTCTTGTGTTGAACCCTCTTGTTTTTATGGTTATACCATAGAATTTGTTCTCATTGACGTGCAGCTTTGTGAGGTTGTTTGCTCATTTAACTTACAATACTAAAAATAATATTTCAGTTTTCCAGGACAATCATACCCTAGTTTGTATGACAAGCAAACCAATAATAAGTTTTTCTTTCGACTTGAGGTAACAAGTTTTGCTTTGGTGTTGTAAACGAGTTAAACGAGTTGATGTAAACAAGCTTAAAAAAACAAGTTAGGACATAAACAAGAGTTAAGGGAGTCAAGCTCGAGCTCAAGCTCTAGCTTCTGTTAGGGAGCTTGGCTCCAGTGGCGAAGCCAGAAATTTTTGGCTATGGAGCACAGTTATAGAAATTCTCATTTTTGAAGGGACACAACATACATAAATAAGTAAAAAATTGTAAAAAATCTATGTAAAAATATGCAAAAATAAGTAAAACTTTTGTTGCTGGCGTGGGCAACTGCCCACGCCAGCCTATATGTAGCTACGCTATTGTTTGGCTTGAGTTTGAGCTCGAGCTGGGCAAGCTTAGGCTCGACTCTGCACGTGTGCAGCCCTAGTTCCCTGCCCATATGTAGATTAGATAAGACTTCCTTTACATGCGCTAACAGCCATATTAGTTTCCCCTAAATCTATTTGGGACACTGACTACCAACTTGAGCTTTACTAACAGGCATATTTGATTTATGTGCAATGGAGAGAAGCTCCCTCTCTCTCTCTCTCTCTCTTTCTCCCTTGTTAAGCCACTAGTCAAGGTTGAGGGTTTCAAAAAAAAAAAAAATCACCAAGGAGCTCACTCACCAGCTCTCTTGGGAGCTCCTGCCAACAGCTCCTTAACTGGATCTAAGGTTCAAACACAAAATTCAGCATGTGGCGGCAGATAAGGATGTCAATAGATCAGGTTAGTATTCTTCTTTACAATGAATAAGATGGCCAAAGACCACCACAACAATAACTTTTACCATCAACCTTAATTTGAATTCCAACTTCGGGATTGCTTGCTCGAAGTTTTTTGACATAAAAGGAGACAAAAAGTTCATTGGTAATATAAAAAGTTCAATGGTAGCTTGGGTAAATTTCTCACATGAACAGGTGTCTACTTCTCAAATCTTATATAAAATACGATAATTTAATATGTGTATAATTATTAAGTAATTAAATTAACACATAACTTTTTGCTAAAAAATTAAGCAGAATTATGCTATGATGAAACTAATAGTTTAATGGATCCTTAGGGGTGTGGCAAAGCTGGCATTTTTAAAGACAAATTCATAAAGGGTCATCATTGTTACCAACTTCCTAAAAATTTCTGCGTCTACAAGCGAGGACTTCCTTTCTATTTTAATTTCCTTAAGATAGCATGATGGAGTGAACGTGGATTTATTTGAGGTCTTCAGTAATTTGAGCCACTTTTTTTGAAAAATAATAGAAAATGAGTCTCTTGTACTTAATTTAATGATTTTTTTGCTCATGAAAGGTACGGCGTGAAAGATTTAAATCAATTTGCGATGACCAGCTCACATTTCATCTATTTACAGAGAACCACCAAATGTTTTGATTGATGCTATATATGAACATGATGAGAGAAATTGGTGACCACTTTGATTAAGTATCAATCAAGGATCTACCTAAATAAAATTGTTACCCCTTAAGATTGAACTTAACCAATAATTCGAATGTTCTTTGATATATTATATTTATGAACTCTTTAAATTTTGTATGGAAGGAAACTTGTACCAATCTGGTTGAACGTTAGCTAAATAGTAACGTCCTTCATTCAGTGGGCTCCATCGGGGCCTTTTCGTCATCATGAAAAAGGCTGGAAGTGCTGCTGAAGTGCGCTAAGTGTTTTTTCTTTCCATGTGCATTCTGTTCCATTTCTCTTCTCTTCTTCTTCTTTTTTTCGATCTTACCAACAGAAACTTCCTCTCTGTCTGTGCGTTTCTACGTCACTCTGCGGGCCGTCCTCTGGACAGAGTGAGCTCTCCACGCCGACTAGTGAGTAGGCTCCACCAGACCAGACGGTCATCTCGTCTCTCCATCACCCTACGAGTCGTCCTTCGAAAGTGAGTGTGCTCTCCACGACGATTAGCCAGTAGGATCCGCCAGCCAAGACGGTCATCTCATCTCCCCGTCACTCTGCGAGCCCTCCTCCGTAACTGAATGTGTTGTCCACGCCGAGTAGCCAGTAGGCTCCACCAAACCAGACGGACATCTCGTCACTCTGCGGGCCCTCCTCGGAAACTGAGTGTGCTCTCCACGCCGAGTAGCCAGTAGGCTCCGCCAACCCAAAAAGTCATCTCGTCTCTCCGTCACTCTGTGGACCCTCCTCTCCAAGCCAAGTAGCCAGTAGGCTACGCCAGCCCAGACGGTCATCTCATCTCTTCGTCACTCTACGGGCCGCCCTCCAGAACTGAGTGTTCTCTACACGCCGAGCAGCCAGTAGGCTCCGCCAGCCTAGATGGTCATCTTGTATCTCCGTCACTCTGCGGGCCGCCCTCTGAAACTGAGTATGCTCTCCGCGCCGAGTATCCAGTAGGTTCCTCCAGCCCAGATGGTCAACTCATCTATCTGTCAGCCCTCCTCTGGAACTGAGTGTGCTCTACACGTTGAATAGCCAGTAGGCTTCGCCAGCCCAGATCGTCATCTCGTCTCTCTGTCACTCTTCAGGCCGTCTTTCGTAACTGAGTGTGCTCTCCACGTCGAGTAGCCAGTAGGCTCCGCTAGCCCAGACGGTCATCTCGTCTCTCCGTCACTCTACGGGCCATCCTCCAGAACTAAGTGTGCTCTCCACGCCAGGTAGCCAGTAGGCTCCGCCAGCGCAGACGGTCATCTCGTCTCTCCGTTACTCTGCGGGCCGTCCTCCGAAACTGAGTGTGCTCTTCACGCCGAGTAGCCAGTAGGCTCAGCCAGCCCAGATGGTCTTCTCATCTCTCCGACACTCTATAGGCTGTCCTTCGGAACTAAGTGTACTCTTCACGCCGAGCAGGGACTAGCCCATACGGTCATCTTTTTTTTTTGTATTTGTAAGGTTTTCTTTTACTTTTTGTAGCCTTTTTTTTGCAAGTGGTGTGTTTCATTTTTCATCTTTTTTCTTATGTTGTTATTCTAATTTTTCGGTTTGTATATTGTTCTTTTCTTATGCATTGTTTTTCTTTCCTTTTTCTTTCATGTTGTAAGAATCATTTCTTTTTACATTCCAGGATACAGGAACAGGAAACCACGTTGTAGGACATTGGTTCAGGTGAACCCGCCATATATTTGTTCTGAAGTGACTCCATTTCTCTTGCTGCACTATCCCACTGAATGAACACTGAAGTATGCACCTTATAAATGTTCTTCTTGTTTCTGTTTTTCTTTTTCTACCATTTTTGCATATAGCTGGTTTTATATTTCTCTGTGTTCTTTTTTTTTTTATGCTGCACTAACCCTTTTCTCTCTTGTTTTTGTGCTCCTTTTCTTTCACACTGTTGCTTTGGCAAACCATTGTTGTAAAGTGTCATTTTCAGGTATAACTGACGACCTTGTTCTCCTTTTCTTCTTTTGTTGGGTTTTACTTTTTTTTTTATGTTTGTTTTTCATAGCAACTGTGGATTATGTTTCTTGGATTCAAGCTTTTAAGAAAGTTAACAAATGTGGATCTAAAACGATACATTCAGAAAATGCCATGTTGCTGGAAATTAGTGCATTTTGTTTAGAATGTAATTAAAAAATGGCAAATGAAAAGTGTAGACTGGTTGTTTGTTGTAGACATTAAATGGATTTTAAAGAGATGCAAGGACCAAAGAGACATTTGATTTGATAGTGAATCTGTTACTCTTGTATTTAAGTTTCTTATACTTTAGTTTTGGATTTTATAACTATCTTTTTTGTTTCCATGTATCTTTTTAAGATGTTGATTTTTTTGTGCTTAGATAATCTAATGGAATGGCACTCAAAGTGAGACTCAAGTTTAAAAATATGGCTCTATATTTTTTCAAGTTATTTATTCATTTTCTTTCTATATTCTTCGTCATCTTTTACCAACCCTTCTTTTTCTTAATGCATGTCTCTAGACAGCCTTGAACTGAATCGCTAGAAGAACAAGAACCCAAATCTCCCTTCCTCTTGTAAGAGTTCTTCCATATTTCCTTTTTCGGTATAAAAGGTGGTCTAAGCTTCAGGTTTAAGATTTTTCCTTTCCTTTTTTTTGGGTCTTTTTAGGTTGTGGATTGTTCAAGAAGGGAGCATGCAAGAGTTCCTCATTGCTCAAGTAGTAGAAAAGGCAAGAGAACCAAAGAAGTCATTCTCTTGATCGAAGAGGAGGAGGGCAGTGATCATGCAGAGAAGCTGAAGACAAGAAACAGGAGTTCGAATGTGCAGA
This sequence comes from Nymphaea colorata, assembly GCF_008831285.2. Classification (NCBI taxonomy): domain Eukaryota; kingdom Viridiplantae; phylum Streptophyta; class Magnoliopsida; order Nymphaeales; family Nymphaeaceae; genus Nymphaea; species Nymphaea colorata. Next base: position 12,161,195 of record NC_045150.1, read on the forward strand.
AAGGTAAGACAGCGAAGGATGACAATGATGTTGAAATGAAAAAGTTTGGAAGGAAAAAGAGGTGTTCAACATGGAAAGGGAATGAACCATTAGACAGATCTTCTAGGGTTTCTCGAAGGTTATGGAGGACAAAAATGAAATGCAGGAAGCTACGGATCACAATTTGCTCCTATATCAGAGCAATTGAGCTCATGAGCAGTAGGGATGATAATGAGGATTCAAATTCGCCTTTGAGAGGCTACCAAGAAGGAATGCACTCGAACGTCATGAAAGTAAGAGAAAAAGTATTTGTTGATCTAGTCAGCAGTGAGGATGATGATATGAAGGGAGGAGAAAAAGTATTTGTTGATTAGTCTGCAATGAGGATGATGATAACACTAAGAAGTTCAAGACAAAAGAGCAAGAAGAAGAAGAAGATACTGACAATGATGACGATGGTGATGACTATATTGGTTATGATGACCAGTCTGATTCATATGATGATGACTATAGTAGTTATGATGGTTATGATAACCAGTATAATTATGAAGATGACGATGAAGAAGAAGGTGGAGGCTTTGATGCCGGTGGAGGATGGTTCGGTGGTGGTGGCGAACTTGGTGGCCTTGGCGGTGGCTTTGGTGACGGAGCTGGTGTTGGAGGTGGGCTAGGTGGAGGTGGCGGTCGTGGTTTTCGTGGAGGCAGTGGGCTCAGTGGCCTAGGCGATTGATTTGGTGTTGATGCTGGTGGCGAAGGGCTTCCTTGAACGTCAAGTCAAACGACTTTTACACTTCCATCGTACGTGTTTTGAGTCTGATTGCTCTAGTGTAAATGTGTGTTTGGTATGAAGTTGGAAATATAATATCAAACGTATTAATTTCGAGTCATGAAGTCCTTCCTGTTATTGATTAAATAAAAATTTGTCTTTGCAATTTCATATGAGGAATTCAGTAATATGGAATATTTGTATGCTTATTATTTTCCAGGTTTCTCTTGTATTATCTTGAATTGATTTGGCGTGGAAGAGCTACCTTTTCTCCTTGTAAAAGCTACTTCTTATGAAAGAGGTTTCTTTTCCCTCGCACTATAAGGTGCTGTTAACCAATAATTCCAATGTTCTTCGATATATTATATTTTGAACTCTTTAATTTTGTATGGAAGGAAACCAGTAACGGCCTAGTCTAATGTTACCTAAATCGTAATGTCACTCATTCGGCGCGCTCCATCAGGGCTTTTTCGTCATCATGAAAAAGGCCGGTAGTGCTGCTGAATTGCGCTACGTGCTTTTTCTTTCCATGTGTGTCGTGTACCATTTTTCTTCTCTTCGATCTTACCAACAGAAACTCTGTGTGTGTGTGTGTGTGTGTGTGTGTGTGTGTGTGTGTGTGCGTGCGCGTCTCTTCGTCACTCTATGGGCGTCCTCCGGAACTGACTGTGCTCTCTATGCCAAGTAGTCGGTAGGCTCCACCAGTTTAAACGGTCATCCCGTCTCTTCGTCACTCTGTGGGCCCTTCTCCGGAACTAAGTGTGTTCTCCACGCCGAGTAGCCAGCAGGCTCCGCCAACCCAGACGGTCATCCCATCTCTCTGTCACTCTGCGGGCCATCATTCGGAACTGAGTGTGCTCTCCACGCCGAGTAGCCAGTAGGCTCTGCCAGCCCAGACGATGACTGCGGACCGTCGTCCAGAACAGAGTGTGATCTCCACGCCGAGTAGTCGTAGGCTCTGCCAGCCCTGACGGTCATCTCGTCTCTCCGTCACTCTATGGCCCTCCTACGGAACTGAGTGTGCTCTCTACGCCGAGTGGCCTGTAGGCTCCGCCAGCCCAAACGGACATCCCGTCTCCCCGTCACTCAGTTGGCCCTCCTCTGGAACTGGTTAGTTGGTAGGCTCTGCCAGCCTAAACATTCATCATGTCTCCTCGTCACTCTCTAGGCCCTCCTCCGTAACTGAGTGTGCTCTCCACGCCGAGTAGCCGGTAGGCTCCACCAGCCTAGACGGTCATCTCGTCTCCCTTTCACTATGTGGGCCCTCCTTCGCAACTGAGTGTGCTCTCCACGCCGAGCAACTGGTAGGCTCCGCCGCCCTAGACGGTCATCTCGTCTCTCCGTCACTCTACTGGCCATCATCCGGAACTGAGTGTGCTCTTCACGCCGAGTAGCCAGTAGCCAGAAGGTCATATTTTTTTTTGTGTTTATAGCTAGGAAAAAGGGGTGTTAAAGTTCATGAAAAGGGAAGGAGTCATCAGACGCATCTTCTAGGGTTTCTCAAAAGTTATGAAGGACAAAAATGAAATGCAGGAAGCTAGGGATCACAATTTGCTCCTCTATTAGTAGAAAAGATGAGAAGAATGGAGCTATTAAGCTCATAAGCAGTGGGGATGATAATGATGATTCAACTTTGCCTTTGAGAAGCTACCAAGAAGGAATGTACTCGAACGTCATAAAAGTAGGAGAAAAAGTATTTGTTGATCTAGTCAGCAGGATGATGACCTGAAATGATGGGCAAAAGTATTTGTTGATTAGTCAGCAATGATGATGATAATAACACTAAGCAGTTGAAGACAAAAGACCAAAATGAAGAAGAAAAAGAATGAGAAAAAGATGGAAGATACTGATGACATTGAGGATGATGATGACTCTAATGTAGACCTTGACTGGTATAATTGTGAAGAAGAAGAAGAAGAAGAAGATATTGACGAGGATCACGATGGCGATGACTATATTGGTTATGATGACCTGTATGATTCAGATGATGATGACTATAGTGGTTATGATGGTTCTGATGATTGGTATCATTATGAAGATGACGATGAAGAAGAAGGTGGAGGCTTTGGTGGTGGTGTTGGACTAGGTGGTGGATAGTTCTGTGGTGGTGGCAAACTTGGTGGCCTTGGCGGTGGCTTTGGTGGCGGAGCTGGTGTAGGAGGTGGGCTGGGTGAAGGTGGCAGTCATGGTTTTCGTGGAGGCAGTGGGCTCGGTGGCTAGGCGGTGGATTTGGTGGTGGTGCAGGTGGAAGACTTGGCGGTAAGCTTCCTTGAACGTCAAGATAGACGACTTGTACACTTCCATTGTACGTATTTTGTGTCTGATTGCTCTTGTGTGAATGTGTGTTTGGTATGAAGTTGGAAATATAATGTCAAATGTATTAATTTCGAGTCATGAAGCCCTTTCCGTTATTGATTAACTGAAAATTTGTCTTTGCATTTTCATGTGAGGAATTCATTAATATGGAATATTTGTGTGCCTATTATTTCTAGGTATCTCTTTATAATCTTGATTTGATTTGTTGTTGAGGCACTACATTTTCTCCTTATAAAGGCTACTGCTGAACTGTAAGGTGCTCTTAACCAATAACTTCAATGTTCTTTGATATATTATATTTTTGAAATCTTGAAATTATGTACGGAAGGAAACCTGTAATGGTCTAGTCCAACGTTACGTAAATAGTGACGTTCTTCATTTGGCACGCTCCATCGGGGTTTTTCGTCATCATGAAAAAGGTCGGCAGTGCTGCCGAAGCGCGCTACATGCTTTTTCTTCGCATGTGTGTCTTGTACCGTTTCTCTTCTCTTCTTCTTTTCTTCGATCTTACCAGCAGAAACTCTCTCTTCCGCTCTCTCCTTCTCTCTCTATGTGTGAGTCTCTTTGTCACTCTATGCGCCGTCCTTCGGAACTGAGTGTGCTCTCCACGCAGAGTAGCCAGTAGGCTCCACCAGCCCCAACGGTCATTTCATCTCTACGTCACTCTGCGGGCCATCCTTCGGAACTGAGTGTGCTCTCCATGCCGAGTAGCCAGTAGTCTCTGCCAGCCCAGACGGTGACTGCGGAACGTCGTCCAGAATTGAGTGTGCTCTTCACGCCGATTAGCCAGTAGGCTTCGCCAGCCAAGGTGATCATCTCGTCCCTCCGTCACTCAGCGGGCCCTCCTCCGGAACTAAGTATGCTCTCCACATTGAGTAGCCAGTAGGCTCTGCCAACCCAGACGGTCATCCCGTCACTCCGTCACTCAGCGGACCCTCCTCTAAAACTGAGTGTGCTCTCCACGCCGAGTAGCCATTAGGCTCTGCCAACCAGACGGTCATCCCATCTTTGCGTCACTCTGCGATCCTCCGAAATTGAGTGTGCTCTCCATGTCGAGTAGCCGATAGGCTCCACCACCCCAGACAGTCATCCTGTCTCTGCATCACTCTGCGGGCCGTCCTCCGGAACTGAGTGTGCTCTCCATGCCGAGTAGTCGGTAGGCTCCGCTAGCGCAGACAGTCATCCCGTCTCTGCGTCACTTTGCATGTCGTCCTTCGGAACTGAGTGTGCTCTCCACGCCTAGTAGTCGGTTGGCTCCACCAGCCCAGACGATCATCTCGTCTCTCCGTCACTCTGCGTGCCGTCCTCCAGAACTGAGTGTGCTCTCCACGTCGAGTAGTCGGTTGGCTCCGCTAGCCCAGACGGTCATCTCCATCCCTCCGTCACTCTGCGGGCCGTCCATCGGAACTGAGTGTGCTCTCACGTCGAGTAGCTGGTAGGCTCCGCCAGCCCAGACGGTCATCTCGTCCTCCAGAACTGAGTGTTCTCCATGCCGAGTAGCCGATAGGCTCCGCCAGCCTAGGCGGTCATCTCGTCTCTCCATCACTCTACGGGCCGTCCTCCAGAACTGAGTGTGCTCTCCACGTCGAGTAGCCGGTATGCTCACCCGCCCAAACGGTCATCTCGTCAGTCCGTCAGTCAAGGGGCCGTCCTCCGGAGTTGAGTGTGCTCTCCACGCCGAGTAGCCAGTAGGGTCCGCCATCCCAGACAGTCATCTCGTCTCTCCATCACTCTGCGGACCGTCCTCCACATTTTTTTTTGTTGTAGACGTTAAATAGATTTTAATGAAATGCAAGGACCAAAGAGACATTTGATTTGACAGTGAATCTACTACTCTTGGATTTAAGTTTCTAATACTTTAGTTTTGGATTTTATAACTATCTTTTTTGTTTCCATGTATCTTTTTAAGAAGTTGATTTTTTTGTGCTTAAATAATCTAATGGAAATGGCACTCAAAGTGAGGTTCAAGTTGGAAAATGTTGCTCCGTATTTTTTCAAGTTATATGTTCATTTTCTTTCTATATATTTCGTCATTTTTTACCAACCCTTTTTTTTCTTAATGCATGTCTCTTGGCAGCCTTGAACTGAATTGTTTAAAGAACAAGAAGCCAAATGTCTCTTCCTCCCGTAACAGTTATTTTGCGTTTTCTTTTTCTAAACAAAAGGTGGTTTAAGCTTCAGTTTCAGAATTTTCTTTTTTTTTGTCTTTTTAGGCTGCGGATTATTCAAGAAGGGAGCATGGGCATGAGTTCCCCATTGCTCAAGTAGTAGAAAAGGCAAAAGAACCAAAGAAGTCATTCTCTTGAGCGAAGAAGAGGAGGGCAGTGATCATGCAGAGAAGCTCAAGACAAGAAACAGGAGTTCGAATGTGCAGAAAGGTAAGATAGCAGAGGATGACAATGATGTTGAAATGAGAAAGTTTGGAAGGAAAAAGGGGTGTTCAAGTTCATGAAAAGGGAATGAACCATCAGACACATCTTCCAGGGTTTCTCGAAGGTTATGGAGGACAAAAATGAAATGCAGGAAGCTACGGATCACAATTTGCTCCTCTATTAATGGAAAATGTGAGAAGAAAGGAGCAATTGAGCTCATGACCAGTGGGGAAGATAATGAGGATTCAACTTCGCCTTTGAGAAGCCACGAAGAAGGAATGCACTCGAATGTCATGAAAGTAGGAGAAAAAATATGTGTTGATCTAGGCAGCAGTGAGGATGATGATATGAAAGGAGGAGAAAAAGTATTTGTTGATCTAGTCAGCAATGAGGATTATGATAACACTAAGCAGTTGAAGACAAAAGAGCAAAAAGAAGAAGAAGAAGAAGAAGAAGAATGAGAAAAAAGATGGAAGATGCTGATGACATTGAGGATGATGATGACTCTAATGTTGATGATGACTGGTATAATTGTGAAGAAGAAAACGAATAAGAAGGAGAAGAAGAAGAAGATGATGATAATGGTGATGACTATATTGGTTATGATGACCAGTCGTATTCAGATGATGATGACTATAGTGGTTATGATGGTTCTGATGATTGGTATCATATGAAGATGACGATGAAGAAGAAGGTGGAGGCTTTGGTGGAAGTGCTGGACTAGGTGGTGGATAGTTCTGCGGTGGTGGCAAACTTGGTGGCCTTGGCGGTGGCTTTGGTGGCGGAGCTGGTGTAGGAGGCGGGCTGGGTGAAGGTGGCAGTCATGGTTTTCGTGGAGGCAGTGGGCTCGGTGGCCTAGGCGGTGGATTTGGTTGTGGTGCTGGTGGAAGACTTGGCGGTAGGCTTCCTTGAACGTCAAGATAGACGACTTTTACACGTCCATTGTACGTGTTTTGAGTCTGATTGCTCTTGTGTGAATGTGGGTTCGGTATGAAGTTGGAAATGTAATATCCAATATATTAATTTTAAGTCATGATGCCCTTGTTGTTATTAATTAAATGGAGATTTGTCTTTGCAATTTCATGTAAGGAATTCAGTAATGTGGAATATTTGTGTGCCTATTATTTTCTAGGTTTCTCTTGTATAATCTTGATTTGATTTGTCGTGGAGGTGCTACCTTTTCTCCGTATAAAAGTTACTACTACTTATGAAATAGGCGATCAAACATATAGCATAAGAACTACAACTTCACGTTGTGCAGGATTTGATTTTCCAACCGGTTGAATTTTGTTTCCAATGTAAAATTCAGATTAAATCAATTGGAACATTTACGTCCTTGGCATTATCATCAAAATCAGATGTATGCATATCTGTCATAAGTAGATGTGTAATTAGTTAACTCTGCAACAACCAGACAGTCCTGACCCATTAAAATTAATTGTTAAAATATTTTTTTACAAAATGTGAACATGGGGCTGCTATATATATATATATATATATATATATATATATAAGTTGATAAAAACCAGACCATTCGGATAAAAGACAAAAACTAGACAGTCCTGACCCATTAAAGTTGACTGTTAAAATATTTTTTTGCAATCTAACTTTATCGATAAATTTAAGAGTGATTTGGTGAGAAACATATATTAAAACATATCTAATAGCATCGAAATTGTGATAGTAGAAAGATCAAGTTTTTTTCCAAAAAAATGGTTTAAACTAAAAGGTGATTTATATTAAAATAGTGTTTGCAAACACATTAGTAAGTTCGCATTTATTTAAAACACTTTTTAACATGAATTTAAGAGGTCTAATTTTTATCCCTTACCCATGTGGTCTGGGGTGTGGGTGTGTGTGTGGAGAGAGAGAGAGAGAGAGAGAGAGAGAGAGAGATGTCAATCAACTTTATGGAAGTCAAAACCAAATTAGTATGGGCTAGTATTTTTTTTATTGAATTTCACGGGCATCTTCCGAATCCAGATCCAAAATGGGATTTGGTTTTGTGTCTTGTCAATCTGAATTCAGATTCCTGCCACAAGTTTCACTGGCCTAAATCCTGTTAGTTGAGCTCTGCAAAAGCTATACCAGATCCAATTTACATCTATGTATGGGCCCTCGAGTGGAAGGCTGTTGGAGCGATATTTGAACTGCAGCTTTTGGCAAACTGACATGGTTATTTAGATTCTGAAGTGGATTCACAAGGGGGTCCAAAGGCCATGATTTTAAGTATTGCAGATAACTTGGATTTGAGATCTCCTTTATTTCCAAATAAGGAGACTTCTGATTTGGAAATTGTGAATTAAAAGTGTAAAGGTTACAGATTCATATTAACATCAACATCCTTCATAAGATTTTCTTTTTTTTCTCTGAAAACCTTTCCCTTATCATTCACTGCAGATCCTGTTTGTGAGAGAGATTATTTATCTGATGTATGAATTATAACCCAAACTTACGTCTGTGTTGTGCTGAGAACAGTTGTATCAGATAATGCTGATCAGGAGAGCCTTGTCAAGGCAACACTTAGTGGTGTGAAGGCCGTGCCGTTGAAGCCGCTTTACCCTCATGTCATGTGCTCAGAAACCTGTGGCAGCACGTTCTGCGGCACAGGAAGTTTACCCCATGGCAAAGCTGCCGTCACAGAGGCTGAAGAAGGCACTGCCAGTAAGCAGACGGCGCCTGCGCCTGAATCTCCGCCACCATCTCAGAAATGGAAGAAGAGGTTCATCTGGACGACGGATCTGAAGAAGAAGTTCGCTTTTGTTGTATACCAGTTGGGTTTTGAAAGTAGGCAATTAAATTTATTCCTTTGGATATAATATTTTGCTGAAATCCGCTGTAATTTTAGTGAAATAACGAACCGTCCTGATCAAGTTTCAAACTCTTTCAGTTACATGCTTGAGTTAAGAAGGTTTAAATAGAATTTGCTAAAAGATTGGAACCATTTTGTCAAAAGCTAAGCATTTTCATGTGCAATATTTTGTATATCTTTGTTTCAAGGATAGTATTTCACTGGGCTACTTTATGACAATTGACTGGATTAGATGCCACTCCTTCGAAGATACTCGACGTTATGGGTGTTACAGAGCTGACGAGGAAAAAGATAGTCCGCAGATTGCAGGTGAAATTCATTTCTTGGGAACAAAATATTACGGTTATTGATAAATTTCATTTAACTAACAGGTTTTATCATATTCTTGAGGTTTTTTTTTCCATTAATGCACACAAGCCTAAGAAATTACCCATACTATGTCTTTTGCTCTGTATGGGTAAGTTTTTATAAGGAAAACAAAGGCTCAGATTTGGACCGACAATGATATGAGGTCCGCCTCTAGATGTTAAGCTGAATTTATTATCCTATGGTTTTTATATATTAAACCTTTGAACTTTATCTATCCGTTTTCCGTATTCCGTTGGAATGCAATCATGCATGATATGCCAATCACACCCTTGCCAGGACATGCAGAATCTTGGTGATCTGTATGGAAATTCAAATTCATATTTGGATAACATGAATGCTAGGTCATCCATAAACACTTTCTCTGACCTTGAGAGATTGTTAAATTACCTGACAGTAGCACCTGAATCTCAACTTCAGCATCTGATTTAGACAGCTTGTTTCCTATGGACGACCAAGATTACGGGCCTGATAATGGTACATACAAGTCTTATCCCAATCAGAAAGATCAGCTTCAACCCATGCATTTTGCATATATTAAATCAGCTTCATGATTAAAAGTTCTCCAGTTTCATATTAGATGAAAATATGAGATTTCTTTCCTCTGTTATTTGTCACTATATGTTACATACAAGTCTTTTTTCTTATTTATCTGGTTCTACTATATAATCAGGACTATCAATCATTAACTAAATTAGATTTAACGAAATCAAATAGTCATAGAAAAGAACATACAGGCATGGTTCATTAGCCTTTTAGTTATAAAACTAGGTGCACAATCCTAATGTGCTACATGCCATGAAAAGGGGAGCATCAAAATGGTCACGCTTGTTAAGAATTGTATGTACTAATATTATTGGGTCAGGGTCCATCATGGACCCGACTGCCATTATTTGCATAGGGTGTGTTGTTTCTACATCTTTTGTGATTACCCATCATGCTTGAGGTTATTTTTGTAAAGGTTCGCATTAGGGCATCACATTATTTTATTAATCTTTTGTGCATGTCAGAAACATCAAGATGTACAGATCTTCAACTTTTCCTTCTCTCCCTTTTTCTGGAGTGATGATTTTCCGAGGACTTCTCACATGGTATCAGAGCACATGTGGGCTTGGACTGAATAGGGTGGCCACTGAGATATGGTGATTCTTTCTGAATTTTCTTTCCTTCTATTTCTCTTTCACCTCAGTATTTTCTCTGTCTTGCAGTCGTTCTATCCTAGTTGACACTCTTCTATCGTTTTTTTGTTTGCCATAATTCATATCCTCTATTGATGTCCTTTATATATAAATTTCATCTAGTCATTCTGGCCTAATCTTCTCCTTTGGCCATCACTCTGCCTTAATCTTCCTTTTGTCTCTGGTGAACTGTCTTTTGCCTTAATATATCAGTTTCAAATAAGTCAGAGCCAATTCCTTAAAACATCCAAGCAGTTCTCAGACATTTCAAGATTTTTTCATGAAACAAATGTTGGATGGTAGTTATCAACTTATTCTCAGCATGTTAACTTCTTATAGAGGTCATCATTATCATGTGTTTGAATCTAACGTAATTGGGACATGTAGTATTGGAATCGCACATGAACTATTTAATCATCGACATTCACAGCTTCACACAAAATAATTGAAAGAGCAACTGGATTGTTGATGGTTCGGTATACTAATATGTCAAGTAGAATATTCATTTGTAAAACAAGTTCAAATTGTATTAACGACGTGTGTATTACATAATTCGAATTCAGAATAAAATCCTAATGCTAAGCAATTTGATGTTGATGAGGGACCATCAAATGAGACAGCGCCATCTGCGCCTTTCAAAGGTGAACGTGAAGTTGACAACTCAAATGTTCATTCTTTATCAGAATAGTAAGTTCGTCCCATGGGACTACTTAATGTATTATATGTGTAGTTTTGTACCATGAATGTTGATTTTACAGGAAAAAATTATTTCCATTACCAATGTATGAGTCTAATACATTGGTTTCGTAAGGCACCAAAGATGAAGCCTCATCGAAAGTATTACATTGTGTTTGAAGGCAGGTCAGGAGGAATATAAGTGACTTGAGAGCAATGTTAGCAGCAAGTTTACCGTTATAAAGGTTCAGCATATTGGTTTTTCCCTACTTTCAAAGCAGCATATATGCATTTCAATTACTAATTAAACATAACAGGAAGGAAAAGAATAATGAGAAGAAGATCGAAGAGCATTGCCAGAAGAAGCTTCAAATGGAAAATAGTCCATTTTGTGTTTATGCTTGTGTGGTTGTTTGTCTGTCTTTTTTGGTCATCATATACTTAGTATGTACGCGATGAACAATATATTTACTAGACAGTACTAGGACTGCTTGGACCCTTTTCTTTTTTTTTTTTTTTTACTATACTAATCACTTTGATGAACCATAGGAATGACGTTCACTTTGTTTGAATAGAACTATTTCCATTTTGTTGCCTTATATGTATATAGGGATGTCAATGGTTTGGTTTCGGACCAGATATCAGACAAATCCGTTTTAAATAATTGTGAAATGGAAAAACATCTAAGATCAGATTGGGAATTTGGATCGGTTTTGGTTTTAAGAATACTTATTCAATCAGATTCTGATACAGATTCAGATTGATAACATAACATTCAAATTTAAAAAAATATCTGGATCCCAATCATCCCAGAAACTCAAGTCGAATCCGGGCCTGGCTCGATGCTTGAAACTCGAGCTCAATCGGCTTGTTAAGGATAAATTTCGAAATTTAAAGTTTGGAACTGAGCCTGGGGATTACATTTCAAAATAGATTTGTGCTGGGCTTCATTTTGGGTTTCAGTTGGACTTAAAATGGCTTTGCTCATATCAGTTCTGTTCTACTAGATTTTGTTTGGCATGATTTTGGTCATGCCTTCACATTCTCTTTCATGCATTTCGCAAAATTAAGCCTTCAACTTAGCTGTTGCCCTTTGAGCAGCTTCAGATTGATGGGGTTGCCTTCAATGGCAGCTTTAGATCGATGGGCTGCTCATGAAGACATTTTTCAGATTGCTATGGTTGTAGATTTACCAGGAACAAAAATGATGCACATGGTTTGGCTTTATCTGTTTGTCAAAGAAGAGTCGGACGAGTTATGTTAACTTTTTCTTACATGGTTTGGTCTGACTGTTATAATTACATGTTACTTGTTAGATGCTCACTTATTTATTAATTTTGTTATTGTCATACAACGACAGTGTTTCTTGCTTAATTAGCATATTCTAACTCATTAAGTGCTAATTGTTATTGTTATGCAACTAGCAGGACTGGTTGAAGATGAAGCACCGACATCAGTCTGACGTATGTTTAAAGGTCGTGCAAAGGGGAAAGTTTGATTCAGTTTCAGTTTTTTTGTTTTGTTATGGTGCAAAGACACTGCATATGTATTTGCTTCTTTGAATACTCGACACATGCACTTGGCTTTCTATTGAATGTTGAAGCTCTTCTGAACACTGAACACTGATGGGAATATGTAAATATTTTAACACTGATGGGACTATGTATGTGGTTTGTTTAGTATTTTATCACTGATGGGAACAATGATATGATCCTTCTTTATGTATGTGGTTTGTGTGGTCTTTATTCGCTTTGTCGTGCTATCGTTACGCTTTGTTGTTGATGTCAATTACAGTTGTTTTGATGACTTTCCAGAAGATGGCTTAAATGTGCCCCTCAGGCTTGAAAAAGTTGCAAATGAGGTGAGCAGCAATTATTGGGTGTTGGTATTTTGTGTTGAGCTTTGGCAACATGTGCCATGTATGGGTGACTGACGCATGACCTCCGATTGTAATTGAGCTGCTTTTCCTGTGTGCAGTTGATGCTTCATTAATCTGAATTTCAATTGTCAAGAATAGGAATACATGATTTTTGATTTCGTGTGATGATATGGGCAAAGTGTTGAAATTGTGATGGAGTTGACGCCAGATTGATTCAATTTTTTTTATCATGCTGTTGGTGGTTGGTCTGATGTCAACTACAATTTTCTTGGCACTGCAGCTAAGGTCGTTGGCTGCTTGCAGTGGAGATCACAGCCGTTTTTGTTATGGTTATGTTAGATTCAGATCTGATGTATATATTGCAGCGAGTTGGGTGTTTGGATGAGTATTTTTACTTCTGCAGTGATCTCTGATCTGACACAGGTGGATCGGATCTGGCATGGCATGATTTTTATTCACATTTGGTTTCAGTTTTTTATAGTTTCTATCAACTGAGGGTGTTGGTGTTGTTGATCATTGGTGCATGTTGAGAGTTAGGATAGTGATTCATAAGGCTTCATCCTTCTGCACCTTGACATATCGTTCTTCTCAAGGATCCACCTACTTGGTTGTATGTGGGTTTTTGACCAGGTTTTACGGGATCTTGATTGAACATTCGTTATAGTATTTGACAAACTGTGAGTTGGTGCAAGGTGAGGGTGATCGGTGACGAATGTCAGGTGACGAGCATGTACGGCGAGTTATTTCTTGGGTATAATATGACGAAATTCGAGAAATTTTTTAATAAATTAAAAATATCTTGAAAATTAGGTAAATGTGAAATAAATAAAGAAAATTAATAATAAGACATTGAATTGTTCTAATCGAATGTGTGGGCGAGTATATCCGGTTTATACGTCCATACCTGCATAACCATGTTGTTGCCATATTTTTGTAAATCTAGATAAATGTTTCCTTATTATCAAACTAAGAATTAAATTTCTAGAAATATATTTCTGTACTATCAAACTTAGAAATATAGAATTGGAAATATATTTCTGAGTCATCACACACACACCAAAATTGGAATCGGAAAATTTTTTTTCATTTCATTTTTCCATTTCCTATATTTCCAGCAATATATTTCCAGAAATTTTTTTCCGGGCCATCAAACGGCCCCTTATATATAAATTTCATCTAGTCATTCTGGCCTAATCTTCTCCTTTGGCCATCATTCTGCCTTAATCTTCCTTTTGTCTCTGGTGAACTGTCTTTTGCCTTAATATATCAGTTTCAAATAAGTCAGAGCCAATCACCCCCCCCCCCCCCCCCACCCCTCCCTCCCCACACCACCTCTTCTCTTGCCGGAAGTATCTTTTTTGTCCCCCATTTGATCTTGGTCAGCCGTGATTCTCTCTATTTCTCTTTTCCTGACATTGAAATTGTTTGCTTTTTCTAGCAGAGTCTGTCCCCAGCAGCCATCAAAATCCTTTTTTTTTTAATTCTTTGCTCATCTTGTACCTTATTGTTTTTCATTCTTCCTCCCTAAAGCTAAAAAGGGAAAAAAGGGATTCAGATCAAAAGTTAATCTGTTGTACGATAAGTTAATTGTTGCAGCCATGTTACTCTAATCTGGTTTGTTCCAGAAAAAACAACGTAAGCATTGAACGTCGATGTTGTTCATTGATTTTTTTATGTCCTTGGCTGCTAGTATTCCTTTTTTGCTGAGTAATTCTTTAAAACAGGTCTCTTTCTGAGCTGTTCCATGGATTCTTTCTCTCAGTCTATCATCTCTTTTAACTTTATGGGCCAGCTTATTTCTGAAAACTTACCAATACCAATTCTCCTACTTGGGAGCATCCAGTCTTCCCATTCATCAAGGTCTATCAGAACACTTAGATAGTTCTACCCAGTCCCTTTTGAACCACATATGAGACCAAGGATAGGCATGGAGTTGCCACTAAAGAATCAGTTTCAAATCCTAAATTTGAAATGTAGTTGAAACGCGATCAGGAAGCCATTGCTTTTATTACTTCTACCCTTTCCCAAGAGGTGCTGGTGCATGCTCCTGACGAGTGTTCAGTGACGGAATTATGGGACAAGCTTGTGAAAGCTTATTCACAGATCTTGGAAGCTAGCATCTCTTATCTTCAACGAGAATTTCATAGGCTCACAAAGGTATTGTTGCCTATCATGGAGCATTTGAATTGGATTATATCTATTTTTGACCAGTTAGCTACTGATATGAGCTGGCCGAAAATGATAAAATTTGCAGGACATTGCGTGGATGGATGTGGACTAGAATATCATGTGCTACCCACTTCACTACAATGTGTGCAGAGCTCCTTTCAGTTGAAGACTTGCAGGCCAACCAAACTCCTGCAATATGGGTTGACCTTGAAGGGTCTCTCTAATGAAATAGGTGGATAGGTTGTAGGTATAAAATTTCACATAAAAACATGAATGTACTTTAGATAGTACCTCACCACTTACTTTTTCTTTATAGAATGTAAAGCCTATTCATGACTGATAACCCTTTATGAAGGAAAAGAGTAAGTGGTGAGCATGGTGGATACTATTTCATTTTCCTGAGTTACATGATATATTGCAGTTTCACTTATCGTTTGCTTTTTTCTTTTCATTACGTTAAGGAGATACATAATATGTATGTATGTATGTCTTAGATAGAAACTAGATGTTTCTATTTTAAGAGGGAGAAGCAGGGTCATCATTGTTCGACGGTTGATGACTTCGCTGGTGAAAGCTACATCAATCAGCCAGAGAAAGATAGAAAAGTGGACCTCCTTATGCAAGTCTTGGCCTCTATTTGGTGTGCCTATCCATGTGGATATGAGGAAGGATGATTGAAAACATAAGATGACAGCAGATGCAAACTGGGATGACCCACAAATAACTGACTAAGAGGAAGAGGATGAGACACTAGGTTGAAGATGACACAGGAAATGTAAGAGGAGAAAAGACAGCAAAGGAAACTCTCTCTCTCTCTCTCTCTCTCTCTCTCTCCCCTGTTAAACCATTAGTCATGGTTGAGGGTTTCAAATTAAAAAAAAAAAAACATCAAGGTGCTTACTCACCAGCTCTGTTGGGAGCTCCTGCCAACAGCTCCTTAATTGGATCTAAGGTTCAAACACAAAATTCAGCATGTGGCGGCAGATAGGGATCTCAATAGATTAGGTTAGAATTTGATATATTCTGAATCATATCTAAGTTTTTGGATATTCACATGTTTAGATTAAAAAATGAATAAAGAATCTAGTCTGGATCTTATTTTTACATTTATATCTGAATTTGAATCTTAATTTTTTAACCAAATCTAGTATATGTTCAAAACTCAAAAAGCATAGATAATTATTTAAAACTAAATTCGATCTATGTATATCTGAATTGAGATGAAACCCGATGTCATTTTTTAAATTAAATATATTAATTTTTTTCATATCTGAATTTTTCAAAATGGTTTAGTGGGTATCCAACTTAAATCAGATATATGGACATCCCTACTTGCATATGATCAATATGGAATCATTATGATATCTAGGGCATGAGGATCAGATTTGGATCTGACATATGAGGCTATCACACGATCAACAAGATTTAAAAATCTTACCTTCTTATCTTCTCAATTTTACAACCTAGTCCTTGCAATTGATTCTTGAATGAGCAAGATCTAGACAGTCGCAAAATATTTATTTGCCCATTTTTTTGTTGGTATGTTTTTAATTTAAAAAAAAAACAAGCTTTAGATCCTTCAATAAAAATATGCTAGATTGATTTTGGTTCCGATTTTCTGATCCTTTTTGGAAGACGGTCCACTCAAAAAGGATTTTGGCAATACAAACGTTGTCATTATTAATATTAACTAGCCGCCATATCTGGAACCGCTTATCTATTTAATACAACGTTGAGAAATAAAATGTGAAATAATTAGATTAAGACATCAGGTCCATTCCGTGTTAATATCGTCAGGATTGAACTAATTGTTATCGCAATCAACAAGTTATCTTCGGTTTAATTTCTTTTACGTTATTTATCTAAACTATTATATTTTTTTCTATAACTTTTTTTTTACCGCCCAAATCGTATGCTAAAGGTTATTAAGCCATGCAAGATGTTAATCGTGATTGATTCAATTCATCATTTTGTATTCTTTTTTTTTAATGGGATTTTTCAAAAAATTGTTGAGACCGATAAAATCGACCCATTCAATTTGGCATGATCTAGACTGCAGTTTTTCTTGATATATTTATTTTTCTTTAAAAGAGAAGATCAAATCTAAAAAAACCCGAGTAATGTATGATTCGCTTTTAGTGTCGGGCTTCCTTGCCTACTAAACGTTTTATCTAAAGAAAGAAATTTACTGTTTATTGTCGCTAAGACCCTTTCAATATGGACCGTCTTACCGCCACGAGCAGTGTTTACTGTCGGTAAAGAACCCGCACAAGGTGGTGGCAGATGCATTGCCAATGTAATTATGAAATGAAGGAGAACTTTGAAATTTGAAGGTGAAGTAAAGATGGCAAGTGGTTGTAAAGAACTGTGGCATGTGGTTTCAGTTCAGATTTCAGTCTTTGCTGTTCTATAATTTGGATTATAAGTTGTGAACTTGGGTGCACCTACCAACATGTGAAACTTAGTGACATTTGTTAAAAAGGGCAGCCAATTGTGTAAGTTCAAGATGTTGAACCAAATTTCTAAATCGAATCAAATCTAAATCTCTCCTGCAGCTCATGCTAACAGTAAAATGATTAATAATTAAACATAAATATAAAAAATAATCAACTTTTTAAGTACTTTAACTAAGTATCAATCAAGGATCTACCTAAATAAAATTGTTTACCACTTAGATTGAACTTAACCAATAATTGCAACATTCTTTGATATATTATATTTTTAAACTCTTTAAATTTTGTTTCATACATACATGACTGTCAAATCTGAGTCACTCCGGGGGGAACCTATACTTTTGGATGGTCAAGTCAGACAGTTAAATCACGATAGACGGTTAAATCTTCTAGTATGAGTTCTCACATTTTTTCATATTTTTCTTTTAATCATTCATCATCATCAAATGGGTGGCCCTTATTCAAGATATATATACATATATAT
Source organism: Nymphaea colorata (assembly GCF_008831285.2). Lineage (NCBI taxonomy): Eukaryota > Viridiplantae > Streptophyta > Magnoliopsida > Nymphaeales > Nymphaeaceae > Nymphaea > Nymphaea colorata. The sequence continues at coordinate 12,178,644 of NC_045150.1, forward strand.
AATGTGTGTGTATATATTAAATGTGCCATGAAAACAACAAGGGTGACTGCACTAAAAAATCCAAACACTGAACCAACGTTCAGCCTTCACAATCCAATCAATCGGGAACGACGATCACACAAGTATTTCCCCTCAGTTTCTATAGTCACGACAGCCAAAATCTGAACCAAAGTAAGACATTTGTGTAACCCGAAATACATATAGACTCTGGCGGAACTATAAAAGTGTGCATGACGAGTTATATAACAAGCCAACTCCTGCCCGAATTTGAGAAGAGTTTGACACATGCCTTAGAACTAAGAATGATATAACTCATCTTTGTAAAATTGATCAACCGCCCAATTAATTGGGCTACTTCTCCTTAGGAGCCATATCATACAATGTTGCCCTTGATTCAGCACTCAAAGTGTGTATGATGAGAAAAATACTGTATTACTGGTACACATGCTTCTGTAACACAAGGTTCACAAACTTCCATACTAATATGTCAAGTAGAATATTCATTTGTAAAACAAGTTCAAATTGTATTAACGACGTGTGTATTACATAATTTGAATTCAGAATAAAATGCTAATGCTAAGCAATTTGATGTTGATGAGGGACCATCAAATGAGACAGCGCCATCTGCACCTTTCAAAGGTGAACGTGAAGTTGACAACTCAAATGTTCATTCTTTATCAGAATAGTAGGTTCGTCCCATGGGACTACTTAATGTATTATATGTGTAGTTTTGTACCATGAATGTTGATTTTATAGGCAAAAATTATTTCCATTACCAATGTATGAGTCTAATACATTGGTTTCGTAAGGCATCAAAGATGAAGCGTCATCGAAAGTATTACATTGTGACTTGAGAGCAATGTTAGCCGCAAGTTTACCGTTATAAAGGTTCAGCATATTGGTTTTTCCCTACTTTCAAAGCAGCATGTATGCATTTCAATTACTAATTAAACATAACAGGAAGGAAAAGAATAATGAGAAGAAGATCGAAGAGCATTGCCAGAAGAAGCTTCAAATGGAAAATAGTCCATTTTCTGTTTATGCTTGTGTGGTTGTTTGTCTGTCTTTTTTGGTCATCATATACTTAGTATGTACACGATGAACAATATATTTACTAGACAGTACTAGGACTGCTTGGACCCTTTTCTTTTTTTTTTTTTTACTATACTAATCACTTTGATGAACCATAGGAATAACGTTCACTTTGTTTGGATAGAACTATTTTCATTTTGTTGCCTTATATATATATATAGGGATGTCAATGGTTTGGTTTCGAACCAGATATCAGACAAATCCATTTTAAATAATTGTGAAATGGAAAAACATCTAAGATCAGATTGGGAATTTGGATCGGTTTTGGTTTTAAGAATACTTATTCAATCAGATTCTGATACAGATTCAGATTGATAACATAACATTCAAATTTAAAAAAATATCTGGATCCCAATCATCCGAACCCGAATGTGGATAGCTTGAGTTTTGATACTTGAATCTAAAGAATAGTACCTGATCCGTTGAGAAGTAATATCCTGACGTAAAAGCAGTAACCTTTAGTGACATGATAGGAATTGAACATAAAATATACACAAAGCCGTTTCCCCGACATAAACTGCGATATGAATTATTAAGTTTTTTATTATAATTTTATCCTTATACAGAATTTACTTTTTCTTTTTGGTTCATAAGAATTTTGTTCTTTTGTCCTTTAGTATCTATTGGTGAGCAAAAATATCTGCAAAGAAGATCATAAACATGAAAATTGCCCTTTATGATGAAATGCAAAAAACCCTCTATAAGGACAAAAAAGGGAAAAACATTTATTTTCAAATGACGAAAATATGCATGTTTTCTCTCACAAGCCAAACTCATCCTTGTGGTGTTTTAACCAAAAGCCAAAAAAATTGTTTTAAGGTTGTATTTCAATTAAAAATATCAAAATTTTATTTTATAAAAGAAGTAATTAGAACACTTAAACGACATTGCCTGCCTAACACTTTTGAATCGTCCATGGAATCAGCTCGCTAGTTCAATTATGGTAATTTTAGAACGAGTTTGCCCTCGTCCCATCACTGGCACTTTACACCACACCAGGATGGAGCCAGAGGGATGGTTAGGGTGATGCCCAGAAACTCAAGTGGAGGGCCTGGCTCGCTGCTTGAAACCCGAGCTCAATCGGCTTGTTAAGGATAAAATATATATATATATATATTATTTTAAAAATAATAATAAATAATTTATCAGGCCGAATCGACCCCGTCGAGCAGACCTGGGCCGGGGGCCGGTGTTTTCGGGTCAGCTACCTATTAGGTATCTTGCCCGATGCCCATCCTAAGGATGGCAGGTGCCATGTCTCCGTCTCTCTCCCTTCCTATCAGCTTTTGAAATTTAAAATTGTATTGTTTGATATTTTGAAAACTTTAATTTAGTTCTCCCTAAAAACCTTAAAAATTATAAAATAGCCTACCTTTAAAAAAATTAAAAAATGCATTAGTTTGGCAAAATGAATTAGTAAGTTCTCGACTCACTATACATCCCGTATAATTATATTGAGAGAAGAGGCAGAGGCAGGTGTAGGCACTGGGCAGTTGCCATCCAATTTTTTCTTTTATTTTCTTTTTTTTTTTGTATTGACATTTTTGAACAATTTTTCATATTTGCATGTTAGTGTCTCTAAAATTTTAAAAATTTATACCTCGTACCCTTAACCAGAAATTTTTGCCTGTGTCACTGATAAAAAAGATAATTGAAACTGAAAGCACACATTCGTGAAGCCTTGCATCATAACAAACAAGTCGACCGTGATGACTAAACTGAAATTTCTTAAATTATTGTCACGTTTTATTCAAAAGGTGATCGTTTTTGACAAAATAAAAAAAAAATCAAAAGATAAGCTTTTGTAACAATCAATAAAATAAGTCTTTGGAATTGGAATGGATGAAAATTTTACATGTAAATTTCATTTGCCATATATAAAAAGTTTGAAAAATGATATTTTGGCCCTTATCAAAAGTTAGAAACTTTACTTTTGTTCCCCCTTATGAAAAATTTCTGACTTCACTCATAAGCTTACCTACAGTAAATGGTCGGACCTACACGTCATACAGAATGTGTCTCAAGTTTGATTCTTATGGGTTTTTGTTCCTCTTTATGAAAAATTTCTGACTTCGCTCATAAGCTTACCTACAGTAAATGGTCGAACCTACACGTCATACAGAATGTGTTTCAAGTTTGATTCTTATGGGTGTTACATATTTTTCATCAAATAGAACCTACACGGCATCCACAATGTACTTTAAGTTTGATTTTTGCCTGGTATTACATATGAGTTCACATTAAAATATAAGAGACTGAACGTGAGGTCTTGTAGTCAAAAGGTGATTGTTTTTGACAAAATGCAAAAATAAAATAAAAAATCCAAAAATCAATCAAATAAGTCTTTGGAATTGGAATGGATGAAATTTTTACATGTAAATTTTAGAAAAATTCATTTGTCATATATAAAAAGTTTGAAAAATGATATTTTGGCCCCTATCAAAATTTAGAAACTTTAATTTTCGTCCCTCTTACGAAAAATTTTTGGCTTCGCTCCTAAGCTTACCTACAGTAAATGGTCGGTCCTACACGGCATACACAATGTGTTTCAAGTTTGATTCTTGTGGGTGTTACATAATTTTCATCACTGAGGTAAAAGAAAGAGACTGGTAAGACATACACCGCATGCACAATGTGCTTCAAGTTTAATTTTTGTGGGTGTTACATATGGGTTTGCATTAAAGTAAAAGAGACCCATGACCGTTTTGCTTCTGAGACCGATACATGGACGCGATTCGGTGGGCTGTCCTAACGATATTTTCTTCTTGCTCGGAGACGATATAGGTCTTGTTCTAAAAAGGAAAAAGGTTCATGCCTTGAAAAGAGAGAAAAATTTGCTGCACCCGTGTGTGGTGGTGATGTTCAAGAAATTTGCAGTCCAAGAAATTCAAATTTTGTTGTGGTGGATTGCCGTAAGTTTGTAATATCATTTCATATGCAAGGGATAGTTAAGATACATAGGAGCTTACATACACCAATTCAAGAATGATGGATCGGGAGACAGTTTAGATGTGAACTTGTGTGGGCAGTTGTCCACAATCCTACAAAATCTACTTGTTTAATTAGCCCTATCTATATGCTGATCTTATATCCATCAATCATTTACTTATTCTTTATGTAGCGACCCACAGTCTTTTACCATAAAAATTTGCCTCTACCACTACACTGTACGTTCTAGCCGTCGACGGATCGGGTTTCTTTAATTGATAGCCGATACTTGACCCGTGCCTCGGGGTCCCTCCCTCCCCTCTACTGTGAATGGATCGGTCATCTTCAGGCCAGACCCGAAAAGTAAAAAAGCAGTGGACCACATTATTACTAAATAAATAAATATCACATCTGATTGAATTCAGATTCAGTTATAAATAAATATCTTAAAGTTGTATTCAACTTTAAAAAAATGTGGGAATTGCCCCAAACAATTTTTCAAAATTTTATGTAACGTATCATTCTTAAAACTATTTGTGTAACCCGAAATACATATAGACTCTGGCGGAACTATAAAAGTGTGCATGACGATCACACAAGTATTTCCCCTCAGTTTCTATAGTCACGACAGCCAAAATCTGAACCAAAGTAAGACATTTGTGTAGCCCGAAATACATATAGACTCTGGCGGAACTATAAAAGTGTGCATGACGAGTTATATAACAAGCCAACTCCTGCCCGAATTTGAGAAGAGTTTGACACATGCCTTAGAACTAAGAATGATATAACTCATCTTTGTAAAATTGATCAACCGCCCAATTAATTGGGCTACTTCTCCTTAGGAGCCATATCATACAATGTTGCCCTTGATTCAGCACTCAAAGTGTGTATGATGAGAAAAATACTGTATTACTGGTACACATGCTTCTGTAACACAAGGTTCACAAACTTCCATACTAATATGTCAAGTAGAATATTCATTTGTAAAACAAGTTCAAATTGTATTAACGACGTGTGTATTACATAATTTGAATTCAGAATAAAATGCTAATGCTAAACAATTTGATGTTGATGAGGGACCATCAAATGAGACAGCGCCATCTGCACCTTTCAAAGGTGAACGTGAAGTTGACAACTCAAATGTTCATTCTTTATCAGAATAGTAGGTTCGTCCCATGGGACTACTTAATGTATTATATGTGTAGTTTTGTACCATGAATGTTGATTTTATAGGCAAAAATTATTTCCATTACCAATGTATGAGTCTAATACATTGGTTTCGTAAGGCATCAAAGATGAAGCCTCATCGAAAGTATTACATTGTGACTTGAGAGCAATGTTAGCCGCAAGTTTACCGTTATAAAGGTTCAGCATATTGGTTTTTCCCTACTTTCAAAGCAGCATATATGCATTTCAATTACTAATTAAACATAACAGGAAGGAAAAGAATAATGAGAAGAAGATCGAAGAGCATTGCCAGAAGAAGCTTCAAATGGAAAATAGTCCATTTTCTGTTTATGCTTGTGTGGTTGTTTGTCTGTCTTTTTTGGTCATCATATACTTAGTATGTACGCGATGAACAATATATTTACTGGACAGTACTAGGACTGCTTGGACCCTTTTTTTTTTTTTTTTTTTTACTATACTAATCACTTTGATGAACCATAGGAATAACGTTCACTTTGTTTGGATAGAACTATTTTCATTTTGTTGCCTTATATATATATATAGGGATGTCAATGGTTTGGTTTCGGACCAGATATCAGACAAATCCATTTTAAATAATTGTGAAATGGAAAAACATCTAAGATCAGATTGGGAATTTGGATCGGTTTTGGTTTTAAGAATACTTATTCAATCAGATTCTGATACAGATTCAGATTGATAACATAACATTCAAATTTAAAAAAATATCTGGATCCCAATCATCCGAACCCGAATGTGGATAGCTTGAGTTTTGATACTTGAATCTAAAGAATAGTACCTGATCCGTTGAGAAGTAATATCCTGACGTAAAAGCAGTAACCTTTAGTGACATGATAGGAATTGAACATAAAATATACACAAAGCCGTTTCCCCGACATAAACTGCGATATGAATTATTAAGTTTTTTATTATAATTTTATCCTTATACAGAATTTACTTTTTCTTTTTGGTTCATAAGAATTTTGTTCTTTTGGCCTTTAGTATCTATTGGTGAGCAAAAATATCTGCAAAGAAGATCATAAACATGAAAATTGCCCTTTATGATGAAATGCAAAAAACCCTCTATAAGGACAAAAAAGGGAAAAACATTTATTTTCAAATGACGAAAATATGCATGTTTTCTCTCACAAGCCAAACTCATCCTTGTGGTGTTTTAACCAAAAGCCAAAAAATTGTTTTAAGGTTGTATTTCAATTAAAAATATCAAAATTTTATTTTATAAAAGAAGTAATTAGAACACTTAAACGACATTGCCTGCCTAACACTTTTGAATCGTCCATGGAATCAGCTCGCTAGTTCAATTATGGTAATTTTAGAACGAGTTTGCCCTCGTCCCATCACTGGCACTTTACACCACACCAGAATGGAGCCAGAGGGATGGTTAGGGTGATGCCCAGAAACTCAAGTGGAGGGCCTGGCTCGCTGCTTGAAACCCGAGCTCAATCGGCTTGTTAAGGATAAAATAAATATATATATATATTATTTTAAAAATAATAATAAATAATTTATCAGGCGGAATCGACCCCGTCGAGCAGACCTGGGCCGGGGGCCGGTGTTTTCGGGTCAGCTACCTATTAGGTATCTTGCCCGATGCCCATCCTAAGGATGGCAGGTGCCATGTCTCCGTCTCTCTCCCTTCCTATCAGCTTTTGAAATTTAAAATTGTATTGTTTGATATTTTGAAAACTTTAATTTAGTTCTCCCTAAAAACCTTAAAAATTATAAAATAGCCTACCTTTAAAAAAATTAAAAAATGCATTAGTTTGGCAAATGAATTAGTAAGTTCTCGACTCACTATACATCCCGTATAATTATATTGAGAGAAGAGGCAGAGGCTGGTGTAGGCACTGGGCAGTTGCCATCCAATTTTTTCTTTTATTTTCTTTTTTTTTTTGTATTGACATTTTTGAACAATTTTTCATATTTGCATGTTAGTGTCTCTAAAATTTTAAAAATTTATACCTCGTACCCTTAACCAGAAATTTTTGCCTGTGTCACTGATAAAAAAGATAATTGAAACTGAAAGCACACATTCGTGAAGCCTTGCATCATAACAAACAAGTCGACCGTGATGACTAAACTGAAATTTCTTAAATTATTGTCACGTTTTAGTGAAAAGGTGATCGTTTTTGACAAAATAAAAAAAAAATCAAAAGATAAGCTTTTGTAACAATCAATAAAATAAGTCTTTGGAATTGGAATGGATGAAAATTTTACATGTAAATTTCATTTGCCATAAATAAAAAGTTTGAAAAATGATATTTTGGCCCTTATCAAAAGTTAGAAACTTTACTTTTGTTCCCCCTTATGAAAAATTTTTGACTTCACTCATAAGCTTACCTACAGTAAATGGTCGGACCTACACATCATACAGAATGTGTCTCAAGTTTGATTCTTATGGGTTTTTGTTCCTCCTTATGAAAAATTTCTGACTTCGCTCATAAGCTTACCTACAGTAAATGGTCGAACCTACACGTCATACAGAATGTGTTTCAAGTTTGATTCTTATGGGTGTTACATATTTTTCATCAAATAGAACCTACACGGCATCCACAATGTACTTTAAGTTTGATTTTTGCCTGGTATTACATATGAGTTCACATTAAAATATAAGAGACTGAACGTGAGGTCTTGTAGTCAAAAGGTGATTGTTTTTGACAAAATGCAAAAATGAAAAAAAAAAATCCAAAAATCAATCAAATAAGTCTTTGGAATTGGAATGGATGAAATTTTTACATGTAAATTTTAGAAAAATTCATTTGTCATATATAAAAAGTTTGAAAAATGATATTTTGGCCCCTATCAAAATTTAGAAACTTTAATTTTCGTCCCTCTTACGAAAAATTTTTGGCTTCGCTCCTAAGCTTACCTACAGTAAATGGTCGGTCCTACACGGCATACACAATGTGTTTCAAGTTTGATTCTTGTGGGTGTTACATAATTTTCATCACTGAGGTAAAAGAAAGAGACTGGTAAGACATACACCGCATGCACAATGTGCTTCAAGTTTAATTTTTGTGGGTGTTACATATGGGTTTGCATTAAAGTAAAAGAGACCCATGACCGTTTTGCTTCTGAGACCGATACATGGACGCGATTCGGTGGGCTGTCCTAACGATATTTTCTTCTTGCTCGGAGACGATATAGGTCTTGTTCTAAAAAGGAAAAAGGTGCATGCCTTGAAAAGAGAGAAAAATTTGCTGCACCCGTGTGTGGTGGTGATGTTCAAGAAATTTGCAGTCCAAGAAATTCAAATTTTGTTGTGGTGGATTGCCGTAAGTTTGTAATATCATTTCATATGCAAGGGATAGTTAAGATACATAGGAGCTTACATACACCAATTCAAGAATGATGGATCGGGAGACAGTTTAGATGTGAACTTGTGTGGGCAGTTGTCCACAATCCTACAAAATCTACTTGTTTAATTAGCCCTATCTATATGCTGATCTTATATCCATCAATCATTTACTTATTCTTTATGTAGCGACCCACAGTCTTTTACCATAAAAATTTGCCTCTACCACTACACTGTACGTTCTAGCCGTCGACGGATCGGGTTTCTTTAATTGATAGCCGATACTTGACCCGTGCCTCGGGGTCCCTCCCTCCCCTCTACTGTGAATGGATCGGTCATCTTCAGGCCAGACCCGAAAAGTAAAAAAGCAGTGGACCGCATTATTACTAAATAAATAAATATCACATCTGATTGAATTCAGATTCAGTTATAAATAAATATCTTAAAGTTGTATTCAACTTTAAAAAAATGTGGGAATTGCCCCAAACAATTTTTCAAAATTTTATGTAACGTATCATTCTTAAAACTATTTGTGTAACCCGAAATACATATAGACTCTGGCGGAACTATAAAAGTGTGCATGACGATCACACAAGTATTTCCCCTCAGTTTCTATAGTCACGACAGCCAAAATCTGAACCAAAGTAAGACATTTGTGTAACCCGAAATACATATAGACTCTGGCGGAACTATAAAAGTGTGCATGACGAGTTATATAACAAGCCAACTCCTGCCCGAATTTGAGAAGAGTTTGACACATGCCTTAGAACTAAGAATGATATAACTCATCTTTGTAAAATTGATCAACCGCCCAATTAATTGGGCTACTTCTCCTTAGGAGCCATATCATACAATGTTGCCCTTGATTCAGCACTCAAAGTGTGTATGATGAGAAAAATACTGTATTACTGGTACACTGTACGTTCTAGCCGTCGACCGATAGGGTTTCTTTAATTGATAGCTCGGGGTCCCTCCCTCCCCTCTACTGTGAATGGATCGGTCATCTTCAGGCCAGACCCGAAAAGTAAAAAAGCAGTGGACGGCATTATTACTAAATAAATAAATATCACATCTGATTGAATTCAGATTCAGTTATAAATAAATATCTTAAAGTTGTATTCAACTTTAAAAAAATGTGGGAATTGCCCCAAACAATTTTTCAAAATTTTATGTAACGTATCATTCTTAAATTAAAAATGGTCAAATAAAAAAAAAAAAAGAGCCATGTGACTGGGAAGTGTTGGAAAAATAAACTACAAAGACCAGATTGTCCTAATCTGGCTGCAAATCAATTCACACGAAAAATTAATGACATAGAATGGACCATGGATATGATAAAGTTGCCCGACTTTCAGTTAAACCAAAAAATATTTAGATTAAAGTGTTATTGTACGCCACCTTGGAATTTTCGTTTATAAACATAAAAATACAAATTCCTGGCCTACTTGCTAAGATTTCACCAATAGAGTGTGTTTGATCTTCGTTTTTGCGTCGAAGGAAATTGCACCGAGGTCGAAAGAGTATGTGAAACCTCGAGACTAGCACTTGTGCTCAAGCAAAACGTTGATCTGCAAGGAAGTCGAACGAATCACTAGCTTTCTAACCAGCGCCACCAAACCTCCTGTTCCAAAATTTGGGTTGTTTGCTTTTAACAAAGGGGTGGACTGATCTAATATTGCACAAACAATTTTTACACTGTAATGCAGACCGTTTGTAGATGGGAAATAAAATTTTGTACACTTGCCTCCATTTTCCTTCGTGCGAGAATCCGGGAGATGAGACCCGTTCTATCGTGCCTTTACCACAGGTAATCAGACTAAGGAGTAAGTTTATGGCTTAAGTCTAATCATCTATACATATTATAACAGGAATAAACATGTCCTAGGTTTAGAAAATCTTATGATTTTGAAATCTATGTGGATCATCAAACTTTGGATTCATACAAACTGATAGTATGATTGAGGAACTTACTTCTTGATCCTGACCACCATGGATCCATGCAAACAGAACCTAAGTATAATATGATGCATGCAAAACTAAGTTTAAACATAGTTTAGCCCTAGTTTTTATAGTTTAGGGATGTGGACCAAAAAGATCTAAAATTCAATAAATTTTAAGATCCAAATCCAAGACCCAAATTTACTAAATGATGCTTGATCCACATTTAAATTGGGTTGATCTAAGTCTAGTTTGAAGTTTGAGTATGGTTTGACATCTGAGTTTAAGATGCAAAGCTCTCTTGATCTGAATTATGAAATCCATGATCCAATGTTCAAGCATTTGATCCAATATCTATATTTGATCCAAATTCAAATTCTAAGGTTTGAGGACATCCAGGTTTGATCCAATTGACCTTGATTTGATAGAAACCTACATAGTTCAGTTTTAGAAGATTCTTTTCCTGCATTATATGTTCAAGGTTAGGGATTTGATCCAACATCTATATCCATTCTAGACTTAGATCTCAATTCAAGTTCTAAGATCATTTGTTCCAAATCAAGATTTGATCTTGATTTATTATGAATTCTCATGGCTATGACTTAGTGGCATGGGGTAGACCTAGCTAAAGCTAAGCCAAAGTGAGTCTAGGCTCAAACTTTGAGTGGGCTGGAGTAGGGTCGGTAAGGTTAGATCTGGTTCAAGGACTTGGAATAGGTCTAAGTCAAGATGTAGTGGGTTATTGGACCGGTCTGAGCTAGGTCCTAAAAAACTCAATGACTTTGAAAACGAGAAAAACATGTTAGAGATAAAAAAAGGGATGTAGGTTACTTGAGGTAGACTCGATGACATTTTAAAGTCATGAATATAATCCCCACATTTTATTAAAATGAGAATACCACTTCTATTCAAAGGCATCAGCCAAACCAAGGTGCCTTGCCTTCAAATTTTCATTGTTTTCCCCAACTCTTGGCCACAAGAGAGAAATCAAGGCAGAAATCAGTGTTGTTAACATGGAAAATGTTGGCCCTCACTAACATGGTGCAGGGCAAATATGGCTTATATTCTTTTTCATTTTTCCGTTTTCTAAATCAATTTAAAATTTTTTAATCATTTTTAAATTCAGAAAGATAAAAATTTAGGGTGATACAAGCCAATATCCAGTACTCACCGCTACAAAGATAGAAATGATCATTAATTAGAAAACAACCATGAGATTTCCATTTGTGTTCCAAGAAAGTTTTGTGCTTCTCTCTTTTCAGGGATATATATATATATATGTTTGTCTTTTCTCATACACACGTACGTGCATATGGAACCTAAGTAACATGGGTACAAGTACGGTTCAGGTACATATATGTGGGTACAGACGCAACAGCTTTAGAAAATATGGGTACAAGAGGTTGATAACGGATAGGTGTTGCTTTCTAAGAGAGAGGCATCACTTAAATGGAATGGATGCTTAAGGCTACTCAATTTTTATAAGTCAATTTTCTGTAGCACTTATTTCTTTAAGATTTTGTTTTTCTATAACGAAATATGTTATGTTAGATATTTATGTAGGATCAGATCTTTCATGATATTAAAGTTCATGGTACCTAAACAAAGTTTTAGATTATTGTATGTCATGGTGCAGGGCAAATATGGCTTATATTCTTTTTCATTTTTCCGTTTTCTAAATCAATTTAAAATTTTTTAATCATTTTTAAAAAGATAATTATAGAATTATTGAAAAAAATGTTTTTTTTTAGTTTTTAACTTTTTTTTATTTCCTTTTTTGTTTTTAGAAAAGTTTATTTTTCTTGTTTAAATGATAGCATTTTCATCTTTAATTGTACTGGGATATATGTACATGTCTATGCATATTTATGTTATGCAAGGTGCCATCGCATGCATAGTTGCCAGTGACAATCTCATCCATTGGAACCGTCCATCGGACCATTCCAGTGTGAGATGAACGGCAGTCAAGGCATCTCGTCATTGTCACCTTTACATTTTGAAGAGTTAGTTCCTTTTATGAATTTGTCAATCAACAACTTTGTCTCGTCTGGTCGAATTTGGTATCCTTCTCGTGGCCAGGTAGAGCCCCTTTAGACGACATATTTGCTCAAAAATATAACTAAAGCTCTTATTCGGACGATGGTAAATTAGCTTTCTGAATTCAACAATAAGTCGGAGATGGAGCACTTGGGGGGTCCTCCATTCTTGATTTTGAAAAAGCTGGACAGATTTCCCACTTCCATTTGAAACTAGATTTTTCCCAATTCAAGTTCCTTAAAAGCTTAATTTGATCAGTCCACCGAGCACTCGAGGATACCATTTGCAATGAGGTTAATTAATCTTTTGGTCATTTTTCCACTGTACAATGAAAATCGATCAAGAGAATGATAAAACATATGAGTGAAGAACGGTTCTACCGTCAGTGTGATGATCAGGAGATTGGAGATGGAGCACTTGTGAAGGCTTCTAACGCCTTGGAGGGTTCAGTTTCGGGGGCTCGTTGCAATGACTATAGGATCACAGAATTTTTTATATTCAGAATAACATCAACATGAATTAATTCTACAATTCTACCTCGTGCCTATGAACTACTAACATCAGCACATGCATCGCATATGGGCAATGTGTGTGAGAGAGAGAGCCTTGTACATATGATGTTTAATTTCTTCGATCTACTGGGACAGGCTGCATACCAGCAGCTTCATCTCTTAACTCTTGAAACAGCACAGATGATAAGTACCTCCCTCTCTCCCCAAAGCTTGGATGTACAGTCTGAAATGGCATCAGCACCAAACTTCTTCAATCTTCTCACTTTTCTCATTCACACACAAGCATGCACACAAGATTTGGATTTGACATATGAGGCTATCACACGATCAACACGATTTAAAAATCTGAACTTGTTATCTGCTCAATTTTACAACCTAGTCCTCGCAATTGATTCTTGATTGAGCAAGATCTGAACAATCGCAAAATATTTATTTGCCCATTTTTTTTTATTGGTTAACTTTTAATTTTTTAAAACAAGCTTTGGATCCTTCAATAAAAATATTCTAGATTGATTTTGGTTCCGATTTTCTGATCCATATAGGGTCTACAAGCTGAATAACCCCTATTGCAGGGTCATAAAAAAGGATGTGGATTTGAAAAAAACGCCAGGAATGGTGTCTGCTAGGGCTAGGCGAGTCCTAATCAGTCTTCTGTGGAACTTGTTTAAACTGTTCCCCAATCTTGTTAGCATTTCTTGTGTTGAACCCTCTTGTTTTTATGGTTATACCATAGAATTTGTTCTCATTGACGTGCAGCTTTGTGAGGTTGTTTGCTCATTTAACTTACAATACTAAAAATAATATTTCGGTTTTCCAGGACAATCATACCCTAGTTTGTATGACAAGCAAACCAATAATAAGTTTTTCTTTCGACTTGAGGTAACAAGTTTTGCTTTGGTGTTGTAAACGAGTTAAACGAGTTGATGTAAACAAGCTTAAAAAAACAAGTTAGGACATAAACAAGAGTTAAGGGAGTCAAGCTCGAGCTCAAGCTCTAGCTTCTGTTAGGGAGCTTGGCTCCAGTGGCGAAGCCAGAAATTTTTGGCTATGGGGCACAGTTATAGAAATTCTCATTTTTGAAGGGACACAACATACATAAATAAGTAAAAAATTGTAAAAAATCTATGTAAAAATATGCAAAAATAAGTAAAACTTTTGTTGCTGGCGTGGGCAACTGCCCACGCCAGCCTATATGTAGCTGCGCTATTGTTTGGCTCGAGTCTGAGCTCGAGCTGGGCAAGCTTAGGCTCGACTCTGCACGTGTGCAGCCCTAGTTCCCTGCCCCATATGTAGATTAGATAAGACTTCCTTTGCATGCGCTAACAGCCATATTAGTTTCCCCTAAATCTATTTGGGACACTGACTACCAACTTGAGCTTTACTAACAGGCATATTTGATTTATGTGCAATGGAGATAAGCTCCCTCTCTCTCTCTCTCTCTCTTTCTCCCTTGTTAAGCCACTAGTCAAGGTTGAGGGTTTCAAAAAAAAAAAAAATCACCAAGGAGCTCACTCACCAGCTCTCTTGGGAGCTCCTGCCAACAGCTCCTTAACTGGATCTAAGGTTCAAACACAAAATTCAGCATGTGGCGGCAGATAAGGATGTCAATAGATCAGGTTAGTATTCTTCTTTACAATGAATAAGATGGCCAAAGACCACCACAACAATAACTTTTACCATCAACCTTAATTTGAATTCCAACTTGGGGATTGCTTGCTCGAAGTTTTTTGACATAAAAGGAGACAAAAAGTTCATTGGTAATATAAAAAGTTCAATGGTAGCTTGGGTAAATTTCTCACATGAACAGGTGTCTACTTCTCAAATCTTATATAAAATACGATAATTTAATATGTGTATAATTATTAAGTAATTAAATTAACACAACTTTTTGCTAAAAAATTAAGCAGAATTATGCTATGATGAAACTAATAGTTTAATGGATCCTTAGGGGTGTGGCAAAGCTCGCATTTTTAAAGACAAATTCATAAAGGGTCATCATTGTTACCAACTTCCTAAACATTTCTGCGTCTACAAGCGAGGACTTCCTTTCTATTTTAATTTCCTTAAGATAGCATGATGGAGTGAACGTGGATTTATTTGAGGTCTTCAGTAATTTGAGCCACTTTTTTTTAAAAATAATAGAAAATGAGTCTCTTGTACTTAATTTAATGATTTTTTTGCTCATGAAAGGTACGGCGTGAAAGATTTAAATCAATTTGCGATGACCAGCTCACATTTCATCTATTTACAGAGAACCACCAAATGTTTTGATTGATGCTATATATGAACATGATGAGAGAAATTGGTGACCACTTTGATTAAGTATCAATCAAGGATCTACCTAAATAAAATTGTTTACCCCTTAAGATTGAACTTAACCAATAATTCGAATGTTCTTTGATATATTATATTTATGAACTCTTTAAATTTTGTACGGAAGGAAACTTGTACCAATCTAGTCCAACGTTACCTAAATAGTAACGTCCTTCATTCAGTGGGCTCCATCGGGGCCTTTTCGTCATCATGAAAAAGGCTGGAAGTGCTGCTGAAGTGCGCTAAGTGTTTTTTCTTTCCATGTGCATTCTGTTCCATTTCTCTTCTCTTCTTCTTCTTTTTTTCGATCTTACCAACAGAAACTTCCTCTCTGTCTGTGCGTTTCTACGTCACTCTGCGGGCCGTCCTCTGGAATAGAGTGAGCTCTCCACGCCGACTAGTGAGTAGGCTCCACCAGACCAGACGGTCATCTCGTCTCTCCGTCACCCTACGAGTCGTCCTTCGGAAGTGAGTGTGCTCTCCACGACGATTAGCCAGTAGGATCCGCCAGCCAAGACGGTCATCTCGTCTCCCCGTCACTCTGCGAGCCCTCCTCTGTAACTGAATGTGTTGTCCACGCCGAGTAGCCAGCAGGCTCCACCAAACCAGACGGACATCTCGTCACTCTGCGGGCCCTCCTCGGAAACTGAGTGTGCTCTCCACGCCGAGTAGCCAGTAGGCTCCGCCAACCCAGAAAGTCATCTCGTCTCTCCGTCACTCTGTGGGCCCTCCTCTCCAAGCCAAGTAGCCAGTAGGCTACGCCAGCCCAGACGGTCATCTCATCTCTTCGTCACTCTACGGGCCGCCCTCCAGAACTAAGTGTTCTCTACACGCCGAGCAGCCAGTAGGCTCCGCCAGCCTAGATGGTCATCTTGTATCTCCGTCACTCTGCGGGCCGCCCTCTGAAACTGAGTATGCTCTCTGCGCCGAGTATCCAGTAGGTTCCTCCAGCCCAGATAGTCAACTCATCTATCTGTCAGCCCTCCTCTGGAACTGAGTGTGCTCTACACGCTGAATAGCCAGTAGGCTTCGCCAGCCCAGATCGTCATCTCGTCTCTCTGTCACTCTTCAGGCCGTCTTTCGTAACTGAGTGTGCTCTCCACGTCGAGTAGCCAGTAGGCTCCGCTAGCCCAGACGGTCATCTCGTCTCTCCGTCACTCTACGGGCCGTCCTCCAGAACTAAGTGTGCTCTCCACGCCAGGTAGCCAGTAGGCTCCGCCAGCCCAGACGGTCATCTCGTCTCTCTGTTACTCTGCGGGCCGTCCTCCGAAACTGAGTGTGCTCTCCACGCCGAGTAGCCAGTAGGCTCAGCCAGCCCGATGGTCTTCTCATCTCTCCGACACTCTATAGGCTGTCCTTCGGAACTAAGTGTACTCTTCACGCCGAGCAGGGAGTAGCCATACGGTCATCTTTTTTTTGTATTTGTAAGGTTTTCTTTTACTTTTTGTAGCCTTTTTTTTTGCAAGTGGTGTGTTTCATTTTTCATCTTTTTTCTTATGGTTGTTATTCTAATTTTTCGGTTTGTATATTGTTCTTTTCTTATGCATTGTTTTTCTTTCCTTTTTCTTTCATGTTGTAAGAATCATTTCTTTTTACATTCCAGGATACAGGAACAGGAAACCACGTTGTAGGACATCGGTTCAGGTGAACCCGCCATATATTTGTTCTGAAGTGACTCCATTTCTCTTGCTGCACTATCCCACTGAATGAACACTGAAGTGTGCACCTTATAAATGTTCTTCTTGTTTCTGTTTTTCTTTTTCTACCATTTTTGCATATAGCTGGTTTTATATTTCTCTGTGTTCTTTTTTTTTTTTATGCTGCACTAACCCTTTTCTCTCTTGCTTTTGTGCTCCTTTTCTTTCACATTGTTGCTTTGGCAAACCATTGTTGTAAAGTGTCATTTTCAGGTATAACTGACGACCTTGTTCTCCTTTTCTTCTTTTGTTGGGTTTTACTTTTTTTTTTATGTTTGTTTTTCATAGCAACTGTGGATTATGTTTCTTGGATTCAAGCTTTTAAGAAAGTTAACAAATGTGGATCTAAAACGATACATTCAGAAAATGCCATGTTGCTGGAAATTAGTGCATTTTGTTTAGAATGTAATTAAAAAATGGCAAATGAAAAGTGTAGATTGGTTGTTTGTTGTAGACATTAAATGGATTTTAAAGAGATGCAAGGACCAAAGAGACATTTGATTTGATAGTGAATCTGTTACTCTTGTATTTAAGTTTCTTATACTTTAGTTTTGGATTTTATAACTATCTTTTTTGTTTCCATGTATCTTTTTAAGATGTTGATTTTTTTGTGCTTAGATAATCTAATGGAATGGCACTCAAAGTGAGACTCAAGTTTAAAATATGGCTCTGTATTTTTCAAGTTATTTATTCATTTTCTTTCTATATTCTTTGTCATCTTTTACCAACCCTTCTTTTTCTTAATGCATGTCTCTAGACAGCCTTGAACTGAATCGCTAGAAGAACAAGAACCCAAATCTCCCTTCCTCCTGTAAGAGTTCTTCCATATTTCCTTTTTCGGTATAAAAGGTGGTCTAAGCTTCAGGTTTAAGATTTTTCCTTTCCTTTTTTTTGGGTCTTTTTAGGTTGTGGATTATTCAAGAAGGGAGCATGCAAGAGTTCCTCATTGCTCAAGTAGTAGAAAAGGCAAGAGAACCAAAGAAGTAATTCTCTTGATCGAAGAGGAGGAGGGCAGTGATCATGCAGAGAAGCTGAAGACAAGAAACAGGAGTTCGAATGTGCAGAAAGGTAAGACAGCGAAGGATGACAATGATGTTGAAATGAGAAAGTTTGGAAGGAAAAAGAGGTGTTCAACATGGAAAGGGAATGAACCATTAGACACATCTTCTAGGGTTTCTCGAAGGTTATGGAGGACAAAAATGAAATGCAGGAAGCTACGGATCACAATTTGCTCCTATATCAGAGCAATTGAGCTCATGAGCAGTAGGGATGATAATGAGGATTCAAATTCGCCTTTGAGAAGCTACCAAGAAGGAATGCACTCGAACGTCATGAAAGTAAGAGAAAAAGTATTTGTTGATCTAGTCAGCAGTGAGGATGATGATATGAAGGGAGGAGAAAAAGTATTTGTTGATTAGTCAGCAATGAGGATGATGATAACACTAAGAAGTTCAAGACAAAAGAGCAAGAAGAAGAAGAAGATACTGACAATGATGACGATGGTGATGACTATATTGGTTATGATGACCAGTCTGATTCATATGATGATGACTATAGTAGTTATGATGGTTATGATAACCAGTATAATTATGAAGATGACGATGAAGAAGAAGGTGGAGGCTTTGATGCCGGTGGAGGACGGTTCGGTGGTGGTGGCGAACTTGGTGGCCTTGGCGGTGGCTTTGGTGACGGAGCTGGTGTTGGAGGTGGGCTAGGTGGAGGTGGCGGTCGTGGTTTTCGTGGAGGCGGTGGGCTCCGTGGCCTAGGCGATTGATTTGGTGTTGATGCTGGTGGCGAAGGGCTTCCTTGAACGTCAAGTCAAACGACTTTTACACTTCCATCGTATGTGTTTTGAGTCTGATTGCTCTTGTGTAAATGTGAGTTTGGTATGAAGTTGGAAATATAATATCAAACGTATTAATTTCGAGTCATGAAGTCCTTCCTGTTATTGATTAAATAAAAATTTGTCTTTGCAATTTCATATGAGGAATTCAGTAATATGGAATATTTGTATGCTTATTATTTTCCAGGTTTCTCTTGTATTATCTTGAATTGATTTGGCGTGGAAGAGCTACCTTTTCTCCTTGTAAAAGCTACTTCTTATGAAAGAGGTTTCTTTTCCCTCGCACTGTAAGGTGCTGTTAACCAATAATTCCAATGTTCTTCGATATATTATATTTTCGAACTCTTTAAATTTTGTATGGAAGGAAACCAGTAACAGTCTAGTCTAATGTTACCTAAATCGTAATGTCATTCATTCGGCGCGCTCCATCGGGCTTTTTCGTCATCATGAAAAAGGCCGGTAGTGTTGCTGAATTGCGCTACGTGCTTTTTCTTTCCATGTGTGTCGTGTACCATTTTTCTTCTCTTTGATCTTACCAACAGAAACTCTCTCTCTCTCTCTCTCTCTGTGTGTGTGTGTGTGTGTGTGTGTGCGCGTCTCTTCGTCACTCTATGGGCCGTCCTCCGGAACTGACTGTGCTCTCTACGCCAAGTAGCCGGTAGGCTCCACCAGTTTAAACGGTCATCCCGTCTCTTCGTCACTCTGTGGGCCCTTCTCCGGAACTAAGTGTGTTCTCCACGCCGAGTAGCCAGCAGGCTCCGCCAACCCAGACGGTCATCCCATCTCTCTGTCACTCTGCGGGCCATCATTCGGAACTGAGTGTGCTCTCCACGCCGAGTAGCCAGTAGGCTCTGCCAGCCCAGACGATGACTGTGGACCGTCGTCCAGAACAGAGTGTGATCTCCACGCCGAGTAGCCGTAGGCTCTGCCAGCCCTGATGGTCATCTCGTCTCTCCGTCACTCTGTGGGCCCTCCTACGGAACTGAGTGTGCTCTCTACGCCGAGTGGCCTGTAGGCTCCGCCACCCCAAACGGACATCCCGTCTCCCCGTCACTCAGCTGGCCCTCCTCTGGAACTGAGTTAGTTGGTAGGCTCTGCCAGCCTAAACATTCATCATGTCTCCTCGTCACTCTCTAGGCCCTCCTCCGTAACTGAGTGTGCTCTCCACGCCGAGTAGCCGGTAGGCTCCACCATCCTAGACGGTCATCTCGTCTCCCTTTCACTATGTGGGCCCTCCTCCGCAACTGAGTGTGCTCTCCACGCCGAGCAACTGGTAGGCTCCGCCGCCCTAGACGGTCATCTCGTCTCTCCGTCACTCTACTGGCCATCATCCGGAACTGAGTGTGCTCTTCATGCCGAGTAGCCAGTAGCCCAGAAGGTCATATTTTTTTTTGTGTTTATAGGTAGGAAAAAGGGGTGTTAAAGTTCATGAAAAGGGAAGGAGTCATCAGACGCATCTTCTAGGGTTTCTCAAAAGTTATGAGGGACAAAAATGAAATGCAGGAAGCTATGGATCACAATTTGCTCCTCTATTAGTAGAAAAGATGAGAAGAATGGAGCTATTAAGCTCATAAGCAGTGGGGATGATAATGATGATTCAACTTTGCCTTTGAGAAGCTACCAAGAAGGAATGTACTCGAACGTCATAAAAGTAGGAGAAAAAGTATTTGTTGATCTAGTCAGCAGGATGATGACCTGAAATGATGGGCAAAGGTATTTGTTGATTAGTCAGCAATGATGATGATAATAACACTAAGCAGTTGAAGACAAAAGACCAAAATGAAGAAGAAGAATAAAAGAATGAGAAAAAGATGGAAGATACTGATGACATTGAGGATGATGATGACTCTAATGTAGACCTTGACTGGTATAATTGTGAAGAAGAAGAAGAAGAAGAAGATATTGACGAGGATCATGATGGCGATGACTATATTGGTTATGATGACCTGTATGATTCAGATGATGATGACTATAGTGGTTATGATGGTTCTGATGATTGGTATCATTATGAAGATGACGATGAAGAAGAAGGTGGAGGCTTTGGTGGTGGTGTTGGACTAGGTGGTGGATAGTTCTGTGGTGGTGGCAAACTTGGTGGCCTTGGCGGTGGCTTTGGTGGCGGAGCTGGTGTAGGAGGTGGGCTGGGTGAAGGTGGCAGTCATGGTTTTCGTGGAGGCAGTGGGCTCGGTGGCCTAGGCGGTGGATTTGGTGGTGGTGCAGGTGGAAGACTTGGCGGCAGGCTTCCTTGAACGTCAAGATAGACGACTTGTACACTTCCATTGTACGTATTTTGTGTCTGATTGCTCTTGTGTGAATGTGTGTTTGGTATGAAGTTGAAATATAATGTCAAATGTATTAATTTCGAGTCATGAAGCCCTTCCCGTTATTGATTAACTGAAAATTTGTCTTTGCATTTTCATGTGAAGAATTCATTAATATGGAATATTTGTGTGCCTATTATTTCTAGGTATCTCTTTATAATCTTGATTTGATTTGTTGTTGAGGCACTACATTTTCTCCTTATAAAGGCTACTGCTGAACTGTAAGGTGCTCTTAACCAATAACTTCAATGTTCTTTGATATATTATATTTTTGAAATCTTTAAATTATGTACGGAAGGAAACCTGTAATGGTCTAGTCCAACGTTACGTAAATAGTAACGTTCTTCATTTGGCACGCTCCATCGGGGTTTTTCGTCATCATGAAAAAGGTCGGCAGTGCTGTCGAAGCGCGCTACATGCTTTTTCTTCGCATGTGTGTCTTGTACCGTTTCTCTTCTCTTCTTCTTTTCTTCGATCTTACCAGCAGAAACTCTCTCTTCCGCTCTCTCCTTCTCTCTCTATGTGTGAGTCTCTTTGTCACTCTATGCGCCGTCCTTCGGAACTGAGTGTGCTCTCCACGCAGAGTAGCCAGTAGGCTCCACCAGCCCCAACGGTCATTTCATCTCTACGTCACTCTGCAGGCCATCCTTCGGAACTGAGTGTGCTCTCCATGCCGAGTAGCCAGTAGTCTCTGCCAGCCCAGACGGTGACTGCGGAACGTCGTCCAGAATTGAGTGTGCTCTTCACGCCGATTAGCCAGTAGGCTTCGCCAGCCAAGGTGATCATCTCGTCCCTCCGTCACTCAGCGGGCCCTCCTCCGGAACTAAGTGTGCTCTCCACATTGAGTAGCCAGTAGGCTCTGCCAACCCAGACGGTCATCCTGTCGCTCCGTCACTCAGCGGAACCTCCTCTAAAACTGAGTGTGCTCTCCACGCCGAGTAGCCATTAGGCTCTGCCAACCCAGACGGTCATCCCATCTCTGCGTCACTCTGCGATCCTCCGAAATTGAGTGTGCTCTCCATGTCGAGTAGCCGATAGGCTCCACCACCCCAGACAGTCATCCTGTCTCTGCATCACTCTGCGGGCCGTCCTCCGGAACTGAGTGTGCTCTCCATGCCGAGTAGTCGGTAGGCTCCGCTAGCGCAGACAGTCATCCCGTCTCTGCATCACTTTGCATGTCGTCCTTCGGAACTGAGTGTGCTCTCCACGCCTAGTAGTCGGTTGGCTCCACCAGCCCAGACGATCATCTCGTCTCTCCGTCACTCTGCGTGCCGTCCTCCAGAACTGAGTGTGCTCTCCACGCCGAGTAGTCGGTAGGCCCCGCTAGCCCAGACGGTCATCTCCATCCCTCCGTCACTCTGCGGGCCGTCCTTCGGAACTGAGTGTGCTCTCACGTCGAGTAGCTGGTAGGCTCCGCCACCACAAACGGTCATCTCGTCCTCCAGAACTGAGTGTGTTCTCCATGCCGAGTAGCCGATAGGCTCCGCCAGCCTAGGCGGTCATCTCGTCTCTCCATCACTCTACGGGCCGTCCTCCAGAACTGAGTGTGCTCTCCACGTCGAGTAGCCGGTATGCTCACCCGCCCAAACGGTCATCTCGTCAGTCCGTCAGTCAAGGGCCGTCCTCCGGAGTTGAGTGTGCTCTCCACGCCGAGTAGCCAGTAGGCTCCGCCATCCCAGACAGTCATCTCGTCTCTCCATCACTCTGCGGACCGTCCTCCACATTTTTTTTTGTTGTAGACGTTAAATAGATTTTAATGAAATGCAAGGACCAAAGAGACATTTGATTTGCCAGTGAATCTACTACTCTTGCATTTAAGTTTCTTATACTTTAGTTTTGGATTTTATAACTATCTTTTTTGTTTCCATGTATCTTTTTAAGATGTTGATTTTTTGTGCTTAAATAATCTAATGGAAATGGCACTCAAAGTGAGGTTCAAGTTGGAAAATATTGCTCCGTATTTTTTCAAGTTATATGTTCATTTTCTTTCTATATATTTCGTCATTTTTTACCAACCCTTTTTTTTCTTAATGCATGTCTCTTGGCAGCCTTGAACTGAATTGTTTAAAGAACAAGAAGCCAAATGTCTCTTCCTCCCGTAACAGTTATTCTGCTTTTCTTTTTCTAAACAAAAGGTGGTTTAAGCTTCAGTTTAAGAATTTTCTTTTTTTTTGTCTTTTTAGGCTGCGGATTGTTCAAGAAGGGAGCATGGGCATGATTCCCCATTGCTCAAGTAGTAGAAAAGGCAAAAGAACCAAAGAAGTCATTCTCTTGAGCGAAGAAGAGGAGGGCAGTGATCATGCAGAGAAGCTCAAGACAAGAAACAGGAGTTCGAATGTGCAGAAAGGTAAGATAGCAGAGGATGACAATGATGTTGAAATGAGAAAGTTTGGAAGGAAAAAGGGTGTTCAAGTTCATGAAAAGGGAAGGAACCATCAGACACATCTTCCAGGGTTTCTCGAAGGTTATGGAGGACAAAAATGAAATGCAGGAAGCTACGGATCACAATTTGCTCCTCTATTAATGGAAAATGTGAGAAGAAAGGAGCAATTGAGCTCATGACCAGTGGGGAAGATAATGAGGATTCAACTTCGCCTTTGAGAAGCCACGAAGAAGGAATGCACTCGAATGTCATGAAAGTAGGAGAAAAAATATGTGTTGATCTAGGCAGCAGTGAGGATGATGATATGAAAGGAGGAGAAAAAGTATTTGTTGATCTAGTCAGCAATGAGGATTATGATAACACTAAGCAGTTGAAGACAAAAGAGCAAAAAGAAGAAGAAGAAGAAGAAGAAGAATGAGAAAAAAGATGGAAGATGCTGATGACATTGAGGATGATGATGACTCTAATGTTGATGATGACTGGTATAATTGTGAAGAATGGAAGAAGAAAAGAATAAGAAGGAGAAGAAGAAGAAGATGATGATAATGGTGATGACTATATTGGTTATGATGACCAGTCGTATTCAGATGATGATGACTATAGTGGTTATGATGGTTCTGATGATTGGTATCATATGAAGATGACGATGAAGAAGAAGGTGGAGGCTTTGGTGGAAGTGCTGGACTAGGTGGTGGATAGTTTTGTGGTGGTGGCAAACTTGGTGGCCTTGGCGGTGGCTTTGGTGGCGGAGCTGGTGTAGGAGGCGGGCTGGGTGAAGGTGGCAGTCATGGTTTTCGTGGAGGCAGTGGGCTCGGTGGCCTAGGCGGTGGATTTGGTTGTGGTGCTGGTGGAAGACTTGGCGGTAGGCTTCCTTGAACGTCAAGATAGATGACTTTTACACGTCCATTGTACGTGTTTTGAGTCTGATTGCTCTTGTGTGAATGTGGGTCGGTATGAAGTTGGAAATGTAATATCCAATGTATTAATTTTAAGTCATGAAGCCCTTGTTGTTATTAATTAAATGGAGATTTGTCTTTGCAATTTCATGTAAGGAATTCAGTAATGTGGAATATTTGTGTGCCTATTATTTTCTAGGTTTCTCTTGTATAATCTTGATTTGATTTGTCGTGGAGGTGCTACCTTTTCTCCTTATAAAAGTTACTACTACTTATGAAATAGGCGATCAAACATATAGCATAAGAAGTACAACTTCACGTTGTACAGGATTTGATTTTCCAACCGGTTGAATTTTGTTTCCAATGTAAAATTCAGATTAAATCAATTGGAACATTTACGTCGTTGGCATTATCATCAAAATCAGATGTATGCATATCTGTCATAAGTAGATGTGTAATTAGTTAACTCTGCAACAACCGGACAGTCCTGACCCATTAAAATTAATTGTTAAAATATTTTTTTACAAAATGTGAACATGGGGCTGCTATATATATATATATATATATATATATATATAAGTTGATAAAAACCAGACCATTGGATAAAAGACAAAAACTAGACAGTCCTGACCCATTAAAGTTGACTGTTAAAATATTTTTTTGCAATCTAACCTTATCGATAAGTTTAAGAGTGATTTGGTGAGAAACATATATTAAAACATATCTAATAGCATCAAAATTGTGATAGTATAAAGATCAAGTTTTTTTCCAAAAAAATGGTTTAAACTAAAAGGTGATTTATATTAAAATAGTGTTTGCAAACACATTAGTAAGTTCGCATTTATTTAAAACACTTTTTAACATGAATTTAAGAGGTCTAATTTTTATCCCTTACCCATGTGGTCTGGGGGTGTGTGTGTGTGTGGAGAGAGAGAGAGAGAGAGAGAGAGAGAGAGAGAGAGAGATGTCAATCAACTTTATGGAAGTCAAAACCAAATTAGTATGGGCTAGTATTTTTTTTATTGAATTTCACGGGCATCTTCCGAATCCAGATCCAAAATGGGATTTGGTTTTGTGTCTTGTCAATCTGAATTCAGATTCCTGCCACAAGTTTCACTGGCCTAAATCCTGTTAGTTGAGCTCTGCAAAAGCTATACCAGATCCAATTTACATCTATGTATGGGCCCTCGAGTGGAAGGCTGTTGGAGCGATATTTGAACTGCAGCTTTTGGCAAACTGACATGGTTATTTAGATTCTGAAGTGGATTCACAAGGGGGTCCAAAGGCCATGATTTTAAGTATTGCAGATAACTTGGATTTGAGATCTCCTTTATTTCCAAATAAGGAGACTTCTGATTTGGAAATTGTGAATTAAAAGTGTAAAGGTTACAGATTCATATTAACATCAACATCCTTCATAAGATTTTCTTTTTTTTCTCTGAAAACCTTTCCCTTATCATTCACTGCAGATCCTGTTTGTGAGAGAGATTATTTATCTGATGTATGAATTATAACCCAAACTTACGTCTGTGTTGTGCTGAGAACAGTTGTATCAGATAATGCTGATCAGGAGAGCCTTGTCAAGGCAACACTTAGTGGTGTGAAGGCCGTGCCGTTGAAGCCGCTTTACCCTCATGTCATGTGCTCAGAAACCTGTGGCAGCACGTTCTGCGGCACAGGAAGTTTACCCCATGGCAAAGCTGCCGTCACAGAGGCTGAAGAAGGCACTGCCAGTAAGCAGACGGTGCCTGCGCCTGAATCTCCGCCACCATCTCAGAAATGGAAGAAGAGGTTCATCTGGACGACGGATCTGAAGAAGAAGTTCGCTTTTGTTGTATACCAGTTGGGTTTTGAAAGTAGGCAATTAAATTTATTCCTTTGGATATAATATTTTGCTGAAATCCGCTGTAATTTTAGTGAAATAACGAACCGTCCTGATCAAGTTTCAAACTCTTTCAGTTACATGCTTGAGTTAAGAAGGTTTAAATAGAATTTGCTAAAAGATTGGAACCATTTTGTCAAAAGCTAAGCATTTTCATGTGCAATATTTTTGTATATCTTTGTTTCAAGGATAGTATTTCACTGGGCTACTTTATGACAATTGACTGGATTAGATGCCACTCCTTCGAAGATACTCGACGTTATGGGTGTTACAGAGCTGACGAGGAAACAGATAGTCCGCAGATTGCAGGTGAAATTCATTTCTTGGGAACAAAATATTACGGTTATTGATAAATTTCATTTAACTAACAGGTTTTATCATATTCTTGAGGTTTTTTTTTCCATTAATGCACACAAGCCTAAGAAATTACCCATACTATGTCTTTTGCTCTGTATGGGTAAGTTTTTATAAGGAAAACAAAGGCTCAGATTTGGACCGACAATGATATGAGGTCCGCCTCTAGATGTTAAGCTGAATTTATTATCCTATGGTTTTTATATATTAAACCTTTGAACTTTATCTATCCGTTTTCCGTTGATGATGATGAGGGAAAATCAGCTGTCTTTCATATTTGTAGGACCTACTGACCCAGGAATTTTAAGTTTTTCTTGTGCAATTTTTGTTGCTTCTCCCCTTTAGAATGCCATGCTTGCCATCCAGATGAGTTTAGTGAGATCTAGATAAGTTGAGGATAATCGGATCTGGGTTTGGCATAATCTGCATCCAACTCCTAATCCCAACAAAGATGTGACCCATTTGCATGTAAAATTAAAACCTAAGCTAGTTGGCCAGATTTGGCAGTGAACCCAAATTTGATAGGGAGAAAACATATTGAGACGGATCCAGAGAGTTTGAATCTTGACCCAAATCCAACACATTGACACCCAACAAGACCCATGGGAACGCTAAGTCTCTCCACTGGTTTCCCCGTTTCACCTTGTCTAACCATTCACTTGTAGAACACAGTATAACCTCTCTGATATGAACTGCGGATCCAAGTAACTCTACTTTTTGTCCCAAGTTGCTCCAGCTGAAGCAAGGCCCAAACAGGAAGAGTTCCTTTTAGGGAAAAAGTCCAAGCAACACCTAAGAAGATATCAAATGTTTTCTTAACCAACAGTCATCCATCTCAAAACTCCTGAAAAGATCTGTTTATGTGTTTGTGAATGCAGAAACACAGAATTTACTGAAGAAAACGTGAGGCAGAAGGTAGAGAACATAAAGATCGTCCCATTTCTGGTGGCCTTGGTTCTTCCACAGGTCCTCGTCTAGCAAACCAAGTGACACAGCCTTTACCTCCCACAGCTGTAGCGGAACCGCAGAGCGGCTCTCTTGGTTCTTTCACCAACATGCCTAGTTACTATAGCGGTTTCAGGACATATGATAGAAGAGGCTTGGGGACTTACAGACTGATGAAGTCTACTGATCCAGCAAGCGTTATAGGAAAGGCACCATCCTGTTGGGATTTCTCCCCATAACGCATATACAAAACCAAACGATATACCTACAGGATCATGCTCATGCTAAATCATTGAAATAAACGAAACCTTAAACTGAAGCGGAAGCGTACCTGAATCCATCTGAACTGGTGCACGGGAAGATCGCAGCAGGGTCTTCCAGGGTACGTGCGGCGCGCTTGAGGTCTCTCTCAGATGGGGAAGAGGAAAACCCTAGAACCATTGTTTCAGGCAACCCCTTGCACGACCCCAGGGACCACTACCATTATATAACGAGGACAATTACGGATTCAACCCATCAAAGAGTCCGTAATTGCGTATTGGTATCTATACATTTTAAAATTACCCCATACTATCTAAAATAACGTAATATCCCAAAATGCAATCACTTAAGCGGATATTTACGTTAAGAAAGCCATAATGTCTGAAATTCCTCATAGACATATGTCGGCCACCAAATGATCTTACAATCTCCCACTTGGGCCAAATATGTCTTTATACATTCAGACATTACATAAAACTTAGAGCTCATAACTGCTATCTTATTAAACGTCCATTTCCATAATAAAATTAGCTAAACCTTCAATGATCACAATGTTAACATAATCAATGACATAGATCTGATATGGATGTATAGCATGAGAATTACATGTAATGTGATTACAACATGTCTATTCTCAACTGGTCCAACTTTAAAACCTTATGGAGATCAAAACATAAACACAGAATGGAACCAAAGAACTTTAAACTTTATTCTGCAGAAAACTGAATTTGTGTCCATACATAAGAGCAAACAAAATACAAACTCCCACTAAACCAGCACATCATCCAAGGATAACACCCCAATATGAACAACATGTTCGTGAAAGACCTTATGTGTTAAACCCTTGGTAAGTGGATCCGCAATCATAGAGTTTGTCCCAATATGCTCTAAAGACACCTGACCATTCTGTATCCCCTCTTTAACAGCCCAAAAACTTAATGTCGATGTGCTTCGACTTTGACAAACTGTGGCTGTTATAAGAACTGTAATTGCAACCTTAGTGGTCTTTCTATACCATACATAATGCGCATCCTCGTGACAAAATTTTGCAATCACAAAACCTGATTGAATGCCATTATCTTGGCACCCAGCAAAGTCAGAATCTGAATACCTAATGATCTCCCACTGGTCTGACTTCCTGTATGTGAGTATAAAATCTTATGTTCTTTTTAAGTACCTCAAAACTCTTTTGGCTGCTTTCCAATGACCCATACCAGGATCACTTAAGTATCTGCCTGACATTCCAATGATAAATGCAATATCCAAACGAGTACAAACCAGAACATACATAAGGCTTCCCACAACAGACAAATAGGGAATCATTTCCATTTCTTTAGATTCGATTTTACTTTTAGGGCACTGTTTGAGACTAAACTTGTCTCCTTTAGCAACTGGAGTCTTTCATGGTTTACAATCCTTCATGTCATATCGCTGAAGCACCTTATCAATGTAGGCTTTTTGTGATGATCCAAGAATACCCCGAGAACGATCTCGAAATATTTAGATCCCCAATACAAAAGATGCACAACCAAGATCCTTCATGTCAAACTTTGTTGACTAAAAATCTTAGTTTTATGCAATATGCCAACATCATTACTTGCCAACAATATATCATCGACATATAAAACCAGAAAGATAAATTTACCCCCACTGAACTTTTGGTATACACATTCATCAACCATATTAATTTCGAAACCAAATGAAATTATAACTTGATGAAATTTGTAATACCATTGACTGGAAAACTTGCTTTAGCCCATAGATGGATTTATTGAGTTTGCAGACCATTTTCTTTGCATCACCTAAAGCAAAGTTTTCTGGTTGCACCATATATATTTTTTCATCAATGTCTCCATTTAGAAACATTATTTTAACATCCATCTAATGCAGCTCTAAGTCATAATGAGCTACAAGTGCCATTATAGTCCTGAAAGAGTCTTTCAACGAAACTTGAGAGAAAGTCTCTGTATAATCAATGCCTTCCTTTTGAGTAAAGCTCTTAACGACAAGACGTGTCTTATACCTTTCAATGTTACCTAATGAATCCCTCTTGGTTTTAAATATCCATTTACAACCAATGAGTTTCACACCTTCAGGCAAAGGAATAACTTCCCATACGTCATTGTCCATCATGGACTTGATTTCCTCATTCATGGCATCTATCCACTTAAGAGATTTAGAACTCTTTATTGCTTGCTGGAGGTTGACAGGATTATCCTCCATTAAGCCCATATCAACATCATGTTCTTGGAGATAGACAAAATCATTTGAAATTGTATTTCTCCTCTCTTTAGTGGATCTTCTCAGTGGCACCTCTGCTTGATTTTCTTGGGGTTGTTGAGTTTGTTCTCCAGTAGGAAGATCGACATCATTGCCTTCTTCTGAATAGAGTGGACTCAGGTTCCTCTTTAAAGGCAATGTGTTTAACCTAATCACCTCCCCAAACTCAATATCCTCAAAGAAATGACATTTTCCTTTTCAAATAAAGACTTACTGAATGGATTAAATAAAACTTATAACCCCTTAATGTTTGTTCATTTTCCCTTTATACATTCAGTGCAGACATTAAAGTTTACAAAATCAAGGGACTCAAGAATTCCTTTTGACATAAGCCTTTATATTCTCTTTTCAGAGATATGTCCTAAGCGCCAATGCCACAACATAATAGAATTCTAATTTGCTAATTTTACTTTTAGTACCACTAGATGTAACATGCAAGATTTCATTATATGAAGCAACCATATCAAGCAAATAAAGGTTATCGCTACTAGACAAAGAACCAGTGGAATTCAAATTTGAATGCAGAAACTACTTAAATTAATTTCCTCCAAATGAACAATAATAACCAAACTTGTTCAATGAGGAAATAGGAACCAAATTCCATTTAAAAGACGGTACCACGTAAGTTTCTGTCAAATTCAAATAGCAACCAGTCTTTAACAATAACCAAAAATCTGCTATGGCTTCAACCTTCGCCTTCTTGTCATCGCCCACATAGATGAATCTTTCAGCATCATTTGGCGTTCGACAATTTAGGCAGCCTTGCATAGACACTATGTGACTAGTAACACCGAATCTACCCACGAAGTGTTTCTGGGTACTAAAGTTAAATTAACCTCAAAACAAACCAAAGTGAGAAGTGTACCCACCATTTCACGTCATGCGTGATACTCAGTACAATCCTCCTTCATATGACCTTCACCCTTGCAAAAGAAGCAGCTTGATTTGCCTTCCTTATGCTTCTTCTGTTTCTTAATGGATGCGGGATCAACTGCAATTTTCTTAACAGTCTTTCTTTTCTTACTCGAAAAAATCGAATCATTTAACTCAGGAATAGTACTCAAAATTTGCAAATATCATATAAGCAGAACTCACTGTACAAAGAACAACAAAAATACCAAACATGCTCACAATTAATACATGTACAAAGATGAAACAACAAATATAAATGAATTTAAATACAATGGCTTAAATCCCATCACAAGGTACCGGTGCAACGCTAATATCCAATCTTTGGATTGAAATATTAACTGCAAGTGGCATTCTTCAATGAATATAGATAATTAACCCTGTCAAACAACGAGCCTATCTTTGGATTGACTCGCTATTCACATGGAAACCTGAAAAATTATCACATATTCATTGCCCTGTATACTTGAACCTGACCAAACAATCCTCCTCCTTTGGGCTGATCATTGTCCGCATGGATCAAGTATACTATCATCTAATGTTTAAAACAAGCAAATTCGTACAACAGAGGTCACTTTGGTGACATAAAGTACAAACGTACTCATTTCCAACAACAGACATGGCCAAAGATCAAAATTCATAATCCAAACATTCATCTAAAGTACACCCATAATTTTAATAACATGCAAAACATGATACATGAATTAAAATTTACATACAAAATTTGTCATTCATTGAATCCAAAACCTGATGCATAAACCAAATTACCATACACGTATGCCCTACATTAAATCCAAAACCAAAATAATTCAATGAAATGAGCCCAAAAGAGTCCAAAATTTATAAACCGGTACCATAATCGTGTTTAAGAGGGTCAAGAACTACTGAATCGGCCTTAAAATAGCCCGTATCGTTCTTAAACCACAACAACAGCACCCGCATGTCCCTACATAGGGCTGAACCAGTCTAAAAATTGAACGTACCGGTCAAAGTTAGACCGTATCGGTTCCAAAACCCAATGAACCGGTCTGAAAAGCCCTGAATCGGTCTAAATATCAAGTGAACCGGTCTGAAAGTGCCCGAATCGGTTCGAAAACTGAATGAACCGGTCCCAAAATGGTCCGAATCAGGTTTAAAAAGTCCGAACCGGTTCTAAAACTGAATGAACCGCTCCACCAAATGTCCGAATCGGTCCCCAAAGGTGTGAACCGGTTCCAAAAGGGTACGAACCGGTCTGAAAACCAGCTGAACCGGTCTAAAAAGGGCACGAATCGGTTCAGAAAGGTGCGAACCGGTTCTAAATCAAACGGAATCGGTTCTAAACTTAATGAACCGGTTCTGTTTTAAAACAAACCGTATGGGTACGGGTCGGGTCCGGTAGGACCCGATCCGGTCCG
Source organism: Nymphaea colorata (assembly GCF_008831285.2). NCBI lineage: Eukaryota > Viridiplantae > Streptophyta > Magnoliopsida > Nymphaeales > Nymphaeaceae > Nymphaea > Nymphaea colorata. Next base: position 12,211,133 of record NC_045150.1, read on the forward strand.
AAAAACTTAAAGCGGGCTGGCGGGCGGGCGAACGAATATTTTTTTTTTTTTTTTTTTAAAAATCTGATGGATCCGGATCGGGTCTACAAGACCCGACCCGGTCCGACCCGCTGCCTACCGCGCGTGGTTCGCACGCCGCTGCTCCACCGTTGGCCTGCCGAACGGTGGAACTCCACCGTCAGGCCTCCGGAGAGCTTGGGTCGGCGCCGGCAGGTGCCGCACGGCGCCGTCCGGCGACGGCTAAGTCGCCGGCAGGTCTATGACCGGCCGTCGCCCTCTGGCAGTGCCCTAATTTCTCAGTTTTTGCCCCTTTTCTGATTTCCGCCCCTATCGACTGGAATGGGCGGCTGAAACGGCAGCGGGCAGGCCGCGGGTGGGCACCGGTGGGTCGCACGGCTCCCTCCGGCGACGGCGAACCCGCCGGTGGCCTCCCTCCCCAGTCGTCGCCCATCAACGGAAGGCCAACGCCTTCCATCGTCTCCCTGCCTTCGCCTTTTCCCTTCCTCTTGTTTTCTTCTTTCATGGCTGCGAAGGAGACGCCGACGGCACCAACAGGCCACCCACGGCGTGGGTGGCCGCAGGCAGCGACGCGCCCCAACGGCCGGAGGCCCGCCATCGCCCAACGGTGACAGACGCCCCCGATCCTGTTGTCCCCTTTTACGCTGCAACGGAAGCCCGACGGCTTCCGTCGCACGCCCTCAACACAATTTTTTTTTGAAAAACTTGGAGCCGAAGAACCAAACGAGGAACATCCGAACGGGAAACGACCCACAAAATCATCAACAATCAACGATTTAACGAAGAACATAGGCTCTGATACCAAATGTTGGGATTTCTCCCCATAACGCATATACAAAACCAAACGTATATACCCTAAACAGGATCATGCTCATGCTAAATCATTGAAATAAACGAAACCTTAAACTGAAGCGGAAGCGTACCTGAATCCATCTGAACTGGTGCACGGGAAGATCGCAGCAGGGTCTTCCAGGGTACGTGCGGCGCGCTTGAGGTCTCTCTCAGATGGGGAAGAGGAAAACCCTAGAAACCAATGTTTCAGGCAACCCCTTGCACGACCCCAGGGACCACTACCATTATATAACGAGGACAATTACGGATTCAACCCATCAAAGAGTCCGTAATTGCGTATTGGTATCTATACATTTTAAAATTACCCCATACCATCTAAAATGATGTAATATCCCAAAATGCAATCACTTAAGCGGATATTTACGTTAAGACAGCCATAATGTCTGAAATTCCTCATAGACATATGTCGGCCCACCAAATGATCTTACACATCTTTCATGCAGGAACAGAGAAACCAGGGACATGAAAGCGGCCTTCAAAATCCACCAATGCCATCCTTCATGCAGGAGCAGAGAAAGCAGGGAGATGAAAGCACCCTTCAAAATCCATATGTAGCTTAATCGGGATATGATCCTACTTCAACCATGTGGAGTTCGAGTTCAAATTTGAACCATGGTGACCATGAACTTCTGCCATTTCATGGATATGCTTTTGGTCAGCAAGCTGCAAATAATGACCAGTTAAATTTGGCTAACACATCTCATTTTGGTGTAGCTCCTGCCTCCTGGTTCTAAGAGTGGATTGATGGTGGATGGTTTTCAGTTTGATGGTCTGCATGCAGGAACAAGTGCAGTCATATCTCATAATATGCATGATCAGAGTACTGGGTATCCACTGGCAGAATTCGAAACAGGAAGCGAAGGCATTAATCAAATATTCCAATGTGCTCAGAATGATTTTTCAGGTTTAAGCTCTGCAACTCAACCATTCACTAGCCCTTTTGGGACCGACCCCATGAACTCCACCCATATAAGCCTTGGAATGCAATCATGCATGATATGCCAATCACACCCTTGCCAGGACATGCAGAATCTTGGTGATCTGTATGGAAATTCAAATTCATATTTGGATAACATGAATGCTAGGTCATCCATAAACACTTTCTCTGACCTTGAGAGATTGTTAAATTACCTGACAGTACCACCTGAATCTCAACTTCAGCATCTGATTTAGACAGCTTGTTTCCTATGGACGACCAAGATTACGGGCTTGATAATGGTACATACAAGTCTTATCCCAATCAGAAAGATCAGCTTCAACCCATGCATTTTGCATATATTAAATCAGCTTCATGATTAAAAGTTCTCCAGTTTCATATTAGATGAAAATATGAGATTTCTTTCCTCTGTTATTTGTCACTATATGTTACATACAAGTCTTTTTTCTTATTTATCTGGTTCTACTATATAATCAGGACTATCAATCATTAACTAAATTAGATTTAACGAAATCAAATAGTCATAGAAAAGAACATACAGGCATGGTTCATTAGCCTTTTAGTTATAAAACTAGGTGCACAATCCTAATGTGCTACATGCCATGAAAAGGGGAGCATCAAAATGGTCACGCTTGTTAAGAATTGTATGTACTAATATTATTGGGTCAGGGTCCATCATGGACCCGACTGCCATTATTTGCATAGGGTATGTTGTTTCTACATCTTTTGTGATTACCCATCATGCTTGAGGTTATTTTTGTAAAGGTTCGCATTAGGGCGTCACATTATTTTATTAATCTTTTGTGCATGTCAGAAACATCAAGATGTACAGATCTTCAAATTTTCCTTCTCTCCCTTTTTCTGGAGTGATGATTTTCCGAGGACTTCTCACATGGTATAAGAGCACATGTGGGCTTGGACTGAATAGGGTGTGTCCACTGAGATATGGTGATTCTTTCTGAATTTTCTTTCCTTCTATTTCTCTTTCACGTCAGTATTTTCTCTGTCTTGCAGTCGTTCTATCCTAGTTGACACTCTTCTATCGTTTTTTTGTTTGCCATAATTCATATCCTCTATTGATGTCCTTTATATATAAATTTCATCTAGTCATTCTGGCCTAATCTTCTCCTTTGGCCATCATTCTGCCTTAATCTTCCTTTTGTCTCTGGTGAACTGTCTTTTGCCTTAATATATCAGTTTCAAATAAGTCAGAGCCAATTCCTTAAAACATCCAAGCAGTTCTCAGACATTTCAAGATTTTTTCATGAAACAAATGTTGGATGGTAGTTATCAACTTATTCTCAGCATGTTTACTTCTTATAGAGGTCAATATTATCATGTGTTTGAATCTAACGTAATTGGGACATGTAGTATTGGAATCGCACATGAACTATTTAATCATCGACATTCACAGCTTCACACAAAATAATTGAAAGAGCAACTGGATTGTTGATGGTTCGGTATACTAATATGTCAAGTAGAATATTCATTTGTAAAACAAGTTCAAATTGTATTAACGACGTGTGTATTACATAATTCGAATTCAGAATAAAATCCTAATGCTAAGCAATTTGATGTTGATGAGGGACCATCAAATGCGACAGCGCCATCTGCACCTTTCAAAGGTGAACGTGAAGTTGACAACTCAAATGTTCATTCTTTATCAGAATAGTAAGTTCGTCCCATGGGACTACTTAATGTATTATATGTGTAGTTTTGTACCATGAATGTTGATTTTATAGGAAAAAATTATTTCCATTACCAATGTATGAGTCTAATACATTGGTTTCGTAAGGCACCAAAGATGAAGCCTCATCGAAAGTATTACATTGTGTTTGAAGGCAGGTCAGGAGGAATATAAGTGACTTGAGAGCAATGTTAGCAGCAAGTTTACCGTTATAAAGGTTCAGCATATTGGTTTTTCCCTACTTTCAAAGCAGCATATATGCATTTCAATTACTAATTAAACATAACAGGAAGGAAAAGAATAATGAGAAGAAGATCGAAGAGCATTGCCAGAAGAAGCTTCAAATGGAAAATAGTCCATTTTCTGTTTATGCTTGTGTGGTTGTTTGTCTCTCTTTTTTGGTCATCATATACTTAGTATGTACGCGATGAACAATATATTTACTAGACAGTACTAGGACTGCTTGGACCCTTTTCTTTTTCTTTTTTTTTTACTATACTAATCACTTTGATGAACCATAGGAATGACGTTCACTTTGTTTGAATAGAACTATTTCCATTTTGTTGCCTTATATGTATATAGGGATGTCAATGGTTTGGTTTCGGACCAGATATCAGACAAATCCGTTTTAAATAATTGTGAAATGGAAAAACATCTAAGATCAGATTGGGAATTTGGATCGGTTTTGGTTTTAAGAATACTTATTCAATCAGATTCTGATACAGATTCAGATTGATAACATAACATTCAAATTTAAAAAAATATCTGGATCCCAATCATCCCAGAAACTCAAGTCGAATCCGGGCCTGGCTCGATGCTTGAAACTCGAGCTCAATCGGCTTGTTAAGGATAAATTTCGAAATTTAAAGTTTGGAACTGAGCCTGGGGATTACATTTCAAAATAGATTTGTGCTGGGCTTCATTTTGGGTTTCAGTTGGACTTAAAATGGCTTTGCTCATATCAGTTCTGTTCTACTAGATTTTGTTTGGCATGATTTTGGTCATGCCTTCACATTCTCTTTCATGCATTTCGCAAAATTAAGCCTTCAACTTAGCTGTTGCCCTTTGAGCAGCTTCAGATTGATGGGGTTGCCTTCAATGGCAGCTTTAGATCGATGGGCTGCTCATGAAGACATTTTTCAGATTGCTATGGTTGTAGATTTACCAGGAACAAAAATGATGCACATGGTTTGGCTTTATCTGTTTGTCAAAGAAGAGTCGGACGAGTTATGTTAACTTTTTCTTACATGGTTTGGTCTGACTGTTATAATTACATGTTACTTGTTAGATGCTCACTTATTTATTAATTTTGTTATTGTCATACAACGACAGTGTTTCTTGCTTAATTAGCATATTCTAACTCATTAAGTGCTAATTGTTATTGTTATGCAACTAGCAGGACTGGTTGAAGATGAAGCACCGACATCAGTCTGACGTATGTTTAAAGGTCGTGCAAAGGGGAAAGTTTGATTCAGTTTCAGTTTTTTTGTTTTGTTATGGTGCAAAGACACTGCATATGTATTTGCTTCTTTGAATACTCGACACATGCACTTGGCTTTCTATTGAATGTTGAAGCTCTTCTGAACACTGAACACTGATGGGAATATGTAAATATTTTAACACTGATGGGACTATGTATGTGGTTTGTTTAGTATTTTATCACTGATGGGAACAATGATATGATCCTTCTTTATGTATGTGGTTTGTGTGGTCTTTATTCGCTTTGTCGTGCTATCGTTACGCTTTGTTGTTGATGTCAATTACAGTTGTTTTGATGACTTTCCAGAAGATGGCTTAAATGTGCCCCTCAGGCTTGAAAAAGTTGCAAATGAGGTGAGCAGCAATTATTGGGTGTTGGTATTTTGTGTTGAGCTTTGGCAACATGTGCCATGTATGGGTGACTGACGCATGACCTCCGATTGTAATTGAGCTGCTTTTCCTGTGTGCAGTTGATGCTTCATTAATCTGAATTTCAATTGTCAAGAATAGGAATACATGATTTTTGATTTCGTGTGATGATATGGGCAAAGTGTTGAAATTGTGATGGAGTTGACGCCAGATTGATTCAATTTTTTTTATCATGCTGTTGGTGGTTGGTCTGATGTCAACTACAATTTTCCTGGCACTGCAGCTAAGGTCGTTGGCTGCTTGCAGTGGAGATCACAGCCGTTTTTGTTATGGTTATGTTAGATTCAGATCTGATGTATATATTGCAGCGAGTTGGGTGTTTGGTTGAGTATTTTTACTTCTGCAGTGATCTCTGATCTGACACAGGTGGATCGGATCTGGCATGGCATGATTTTTATTCACATTTGGTTTCAGTTTTTGATAGTTTCTATCAACTGAGGGTGTTGATGTTGTTGATCATCGGTGCATGTTGAGAGTTAGGATAGTGATTCATAAGGCTTCATCCTTCTGCACTTTGACATATCGTTCTTCTCAAGGATCCACCTACTTGGTTGTATGTGGGTTTTTGACCAGGTTTTATGGGATCTTGATTGAACATTCGTTATAGTATTTGACAAACTGTGAGTTGGTGCAAGGTGAGGGTGATCGGTGACGAATGTCAGGTGACGAGCATGTACGGCGAGTTATTTCTTGGGTATAATATGACGAAATTCGAGAAATTGTTTAATAAATTAAAAATATCTTGAAAATTAGGTAAATGTGAAATAAATAAAGAAAATTAATAATAAGACATTGAATTGTTCTAATCGAATGTGTGGGCGAGTATATCCGGTTTATACGTCCATACATGCATAACCATGTTGTTGCCATATTTTTGTAAATCTAGATAAATGTTTCCTTATTATGAAACTAAGAATTAAATTTCTAGAAATATATTTTTGTACTATCAAACTTAGAAATACAGAATTGGAAATATATTTCTGAGTCATCACACACACACCAAAATTGGAATCGGAAAATTTTTTTTCATTTCATTTTTCCATTTCCTATATTTCCAGCAATATATTTCCAGAAATTTTTTTCCGGGCCATCAAACGGCCCCTTATATATAAATTTCATCTAGTCATTCTGGCCTAATCTTCTCCTTTGGCCATCATTCTGCCTTAATCTTCCTTTTGTCTCTGGTGAACTGTCTTTTGCCTTAATATATCAGTTTCAAATAAGTCAGAGCCAATCCCCCCCCCCCCACCCCTCCCTCCCCACACCACCTCTTCTCTTTCCGGAAGTATCTTTTTTGTCCCCCATTTGATCTTGGTCAGCCGTGATTCTCTCTATTTCTCTTTTCCTGACATTGAAATTGTTTGCTTTTTCTAGCAGAGTCTGTCCCCAGCAGCCATCAAAATCCTTTTTTTTTTAATTCTTTGCTCATCTTGTACCTTATTGTTTTTCATTCTTCCTCCCTAAAGCTAAAAAGGGAAAAAAGGGATTCAGATCAAAAGTTAATCTGTTGTACGATAAGTTAATTGTTGCAGCCATGTTACTCTAATCTGGTTTGTTCCATAAAAAACAACGTAAGCATTGAACGTCGATGTTGTTCATTGGCTGCTAGTATTCCTTTTTTGCTGAGTAATTCTTTAAAACAGGTCTCTTTCTGAGCTGTTCCATGGATTCTTTCTCTCAGTCTATCATCTCTTTTAACTTTATGGGCCAGCTTATTTCTGAAAACTTACCAATACCAATTCTCCTACTTGGGAGCATCCAGTCTTCCCATTCATCAAGGTCTATCAGAACACTTAGATAGTTCTACCCAGTCCCTTTTGAACCACATATGAGACCAAGGATAGGCATGGAGTTGCCACTAAAGAATCAGTTTCAAATCCTAAATTTGAAATGTAGTTGAAACGCGATCAGGAAGCCATTGCTTTTATTACTTCTACCCTTTCCCAAGAGGTGCTGGTGCATGCTCCTGACGAGTGTTCAGTGACGGAATTATGGGACAAGCTTGTGAAAGCTTATTCACAGATCTTGGAAGCTAGCATCTCTTATCTTCAACGAGAATTTCATAGGCTCACAAAGGTATTGTTGCCTATCATGGAGCATTTGAATTGGATTATATCTATTTTTGACCAGTTAGCTACTGGGGGATATGAGCTGGCCGAAAATGATAAAATTTGCAGGACATTGCGTGGATGGATGTGGACTAGAATATCATGTGCTACCCACTTCACTACAATGTGTGCAGAGCTCCTTTCAGTTGAAGACTTGCAGGCCAACCAAACTCCTGCAATATGGGTTGACCTTGAAGGGTCTCTCTAATGAAATAGGTGGATAGGTTGTAGGTATAAAATTTCACATAAAAACATGAATGTACTTTAGATAGTACCTCACCACTTACTTTTTCTTTATAGAATGTAAAGCCTATTAATGACTGATAACCCTTTATGAAGGAAAAGAGTAAGTGGTGAGCGTGGTGGATACTATTTCATTTTCCTGAGTTACATGATATATTGCAGTTTCACTTATCGTTTGCTTTTTTCTTTTCATTACATTAAGGAGATACATAATATGTATGTATGTATGTATTAGATAGAAACTAGATGTTTCTATTTTAAGAGGGAGAAGCAGGGTCATCATTGTTCGATGGTTGATGACTTCGCTGGTGAAAGCTACATCAATCAGCCAGAGAAAGATAGAAAAGTGGACCTCCTTATGCAAGTCTTGGCCTCTATTTGGTGTGCCTATCCATGTGGATATGAGGAAGGATGATTGAAAACATAAGATGACAGCAGATGCAAACTGGGATGACCCACAAATAACTGACTAAGAGGATGAGGATGAGACACTAGGTTGAAGATGACACAGGAAATGTAAGAGGAGAAAAGACAGCAAAGGAAAATCTCTCTCTCTCTCTCTCTCTTTCTCTCACCCCTGTTAAACCATTAGTCATGGTTGAGGGTTTCAAATTAAAAAAAAAAAAACATCAAGGTGCTTACTCACCAGCTCTGTTGGGAGCTCCTGCCAACAGCTCCTTAATTGGATCTAAGGTTCAAACACAAAATTCAGCATGTGGCGGCAGATAGGGATCTCAATAGAGTAGGTTAGAATTTGATATATTCTGAATCATATGTAAGTTTTTGGATATTCACATGTTTAGATTAAAAAATGAATAAAGAATGTAGTCTGGATCTTATTTTTACATTTATATCTGAATTTGAATCTTAATTTTTTAACCAAATCTAGTATATGTTCAAAACTCAAAAAGCATAGATAATTATTTAAAACTAAATTCGATCTATGTATATCTGAATTGAGATGAAACCCGATGTCATTTTTTAAATTAAATATATTAATTTTTTTCATATCTGAATTTTTCAAAATGGTTTAGTGGGTATCCAACTTAAATCAGATATATGGACATCCCTACTTGCATATCATCAATATGGAATCAGCATCGTATCATCAATATGGAATCATTATGATATCTAGGGCATGAGGATCAGATTTGGATCTGACATATGAGGCTATCACACGATCAACAAGATTTAAAAATCTTACCTTCTTATCTTCTCAATTTTACAACCTAGTCCTTGCAATTGATTCTTGAATGAGCAAGATCTAGACAGTCGCAAAATATTTATTTGCCCATTTTTTTGTTGGTATGTTTTTAATTTAAAAAAAAAACAAGCTTTGGATCCTTCAATAAAAATATGCTAGATTGATTTTGGTTCCGATTTTCTGATCCTTTTTGGAAGACGGTCCACTCAAAAAGGATTTTGGCAATACAAACGTTGTCATTATTAATATTAACTAGCCGCCATATCTGGAACCGCTAATCTATTTAATACAACGTTGAGAAATAAAATGTGAAATAATTAGATTAAGACATCAGGTCCATTCCGTGTTAATATCGTCAGGATTGAACTAATTGTTATCGCAATCAACAAGTTATCTTCGGTTTAATTTCTTTTACGTTATTTATCTAAACTATTTTATTTTTTTCTATAACTTTTTTTTTTACCGCCCAAATCTTATGCTAAAGGTTATTAAGCCATGCAAGATGTTAATCGTGATTGATTCAATTCATCATTTTGTATTCTTTTTTTTTAATGGGATTTTTCAAAAAATTGTTGAGACCGATAAAATCGACCCATTCAATTTGGCATGATCTAGACTGCAGTTTTTCTTGATATATTTATTTTTCTTTAAAAGAGAAGATCAAATCTAAAAAAACCCGAGTAATGTATGATTCGCTTTTAGTGTCGGGCTTCCTTGCCTACTAAACGTTTTATCTAAAGAAAGAAATTTACTGTTTATTGTCGCTAAGACCCTTTCAATATGGACCGTCTTACCGCCACGAGCAGTGTTTACTGTCGGTAAAGAACCCGCACAAGGTGGTGGCAGATGCATTGCCAATGTAATTATGAAATGAAGGAGAACTTTGAAATTTGAAGGTGAAGTAAAGATGGCAAGTGGTTGTAAAGAACTGTGGCATGTGGTTTCAGTTCAGATTTCAGTCTTTGCTGTTCTATAATTTGGATTACAAGTTGTGAACTTGGGTGCACCTACCAACATGTGAAACTTAGTGACATTTGTTAAAAAGGGCAGCCAATTGTGTAAGTTCAAGATGTTGAACCAAATTTCTAAATCGAATCAAATCTAAATCTCTCCTGCAGCTCATGCTAACAGTAAAATGATTAATAATTAAACATAAATATAAAAAATAATCAACTTTTTAAGTACTTTAACTAAGTATCAATCAAGGATCTACCTAAATAAAATTGTTTACCACTTAGATTGAACTTAACCAATAATTGCAACATTCTTTGATATATTATATTTTTAAACTCTTTAAATTTTGTTTCATACATACATGACTGTCAAATCTGAGTCACTCGGGGGGGAACCTATACTTTTGGACGGTCAAGTCAGACAGTTAAATCATGATAGACGGTTAAATCTTCTAGTATGAGTTCTCACATTTTTTCATATTTTTCTTTTAATCATTCATCATCATCAAATGGGTGGCCCTTATTCAAGATATATATACATATATATAATGTGTGTGTATATATTAAATGTGCCATGAAAACAACAAGGGTGACTGCACTAAAAAATCCAAACACTGAACCAACGTTCAGCCTTCACAATCCAATCAATCGGGAACGACGATCACACAAGTATTTCCCCTCAGTTTCTATAGTCACGACAGCCAAAATCTGAACCAAAGTAAGACATTTGTGTAACCCGAAATACATATAGACTCTGGCGGAACTATAAAAGTGTGCATGACGAGTTATATAACAAGCCAACTCCTGCCCGAATTTGAGAAGAGTTTGACACATGCCTTAGAACTAAGAATGATATAACTCATCTTTGTAAAATTGATCAACCGCCCAATTAATTGGGCTACTTCTCCTTAGGAGCCATATCATACAATGTTGCCCTTGATTCAGCACCCAAAGTGTGTATGATGAGAAAAATACTGTATTACTGGTACACATGCTTCTGTAACACAAGGTTCACAAACTTCCATACTAATATGTCAAGGAGAATATTCATTTGTAAAACAAGTTCAAATTGTATTAACGACGTGTGTATTACATAATTTGAATTCAGAATAAAATGCTAATGCTAAGCAATTTGATGTTGATGAGGGACCATCAAATGAGACAGCGCCATCTGCACCTTTCAAAGGTGAACGTGAAGTTGACAACTCAAATGTTCATTCTTTATCAGAATAGTAGGTTCGTCCCATGAGACTACTTAATGTATTATATGTGTAGTTTTGTACCATGAATGTTGATTTTATATGCAAAAATTATTTCCATTACCAATGTATGAGTCTAATACATTGGTTTCGTAAGGCATCAAAGATGAAGCCTCATCGAAAGTATTACATTGTGACTTGAGAGCAATGTTAGCCGCAAGTTTACCGTTATAAAGGTTCAGCATATTGGTTTTTCCCTACTTTCAAAGCAGCATATATGCATTTCAATTACTAATTAAACATAACAGGAAGGAAAAGAATAATGAGAAGAAGATCGAAGAGCATTGCCAGAAGAAGCTTCAAATGGAAAATAGTCCATTTTCTGTTTATGCTTGTGTGGTTGTTTGTCTCTCTTTTTTGGTCATCATATACTTAGTATGTACGCGATGAACAATATATTTACTAGACAGTACTAGGACTGCTTGGACCCTTTTCTTTTTTTTTTTTTTACTATACTAATCACTTTGATGAACCATAGGAATAACGTTCACTTTGTTTGGATAGAACTATTTTCATTTTGTTGCCTTATATATGTATATAGGGATGTCAATGGTTTGGTTTCGGACCAGATATCAGACAAATCCATTTTAAATAATTGTGAAATGGAAAAACATCTAAGATCAGATTGGGAATTTGGATCGGTTTTGGTTTTAAGAATACTTATTCAATCAGATTCTGATACAGATTCAGATTGATAACATAACATTCAAATTTAAAAAAATATCTGGATCCCAATCATCCGAACCCGAATGTGGATAGCTTGAGTTTTGATACTTGAATCTAAAGAATAGTACCTGATCCGTTGAGAAGTAATATCCTGACGTAAAAGCAGTAACCTTTAGTGACATGATAGGAATTGAACATAAAATATACACAAAGCCGTTTCCCCGACATAAACTGCGATATGAATTATTAAGTTTTTTATTATAATTTTATCCTTATACAGAAATAACATATAGTACATATGTTATCACCTTACAAGATGGATAACATGACAGAAGATTTATCCAAGGCAATAGACATGGTGATGGGATAGTTACAATACATGTTTCTGAAGATTTTATTTCGTGATTTTTTTAATGACACAAAATTTCAAAATAACCATTTGGCCATGGAGATGGCCCGACTGATTTTTATTTTCCCTAGATTGCCTCTACATGTTTCCTAAGATTCTACTGCCAAAAAAGGTAAATATAGCATTTCATTTTTCAAGAAGCTGTGTTACCTATGACATACAATAATCTAAAACTTTGTTTAAGTACCATGAGCTTTAATATCATGAAAGATCTGATCCTACATAAATATCTAACATAACATATTTCGTTATAGAAAAACAAAATCTTAAAGAAATAAGTGCTACAGAAAATTGACTTATAAAAATTGAGTAGCCTTAAGCATCCATTCCATTTAAGTGATGCTTCTCTCTTAGAAAGCAACACCTATCCGTTATCAACCTCTTGTACCCATATTTTCTAAAGCTGTTGTGTTTGTACCCACATATATATACGTGAACCGTACTTGTACCCATGTTACTTAGGTTCCATATGCACGTACGTGTGCATGAGAAAAGACAAACATATATATATCCCTGAAAAGAGAGAAGCACAAAACTTTCTTGGAACACAAATGGAAATCTCATGGTTGTTTTCTAATTAATGATCATTTCTATCTTTGTAGCGGTGAGTACTGGATATTGGCTTGTATCACCCTAAATTTTTATCTTTCTGAATTTAAAAATGATTAAAAAATTTTAAATTGATTTAGAAAACGGAAAAATGAAAAAGAATATAAGCCATATTTGCCCTGCACCATGTTAGTGAGGGCCAACATTTTCCATGTTAACAACACTGATTTCTGCCTTGATTTCTCTCTTGTGGCCAAGAGTTGGGGAAAACAATGAAAATTTGAAGGCAAGGCACCTTGGTTTGGCTGATGCCTTTGAATAGAAGTGGTATTCTCATTTTAATAAAATGTGGGGATTATATTCATGACTTTAAAATGTCATCGAGTCTACCTCAAGTAACCTACATCCCTTTTTTTTTATCTCTAACATGTTTTTCTCGTTTTCAAATTACAGTTCATCCATATAGTTCAATTATTTTTGAACGAATTTAGTGTATTCACCCTCATTCTTGTATGTCTATCTCTCTTCTTCCTTGTTCTATTTCAATTCCGTATTTTCTTTGCTTTCGCTTCTGCATCATGCGTATAGTTTCTCTTCTTTAATTATAGTATAATAGGACTATCATATGCATTATTTTTAAATCATGCTCCTAGATCCAGGACCATGTAGGAGCGAGATTTGACTGATTCACGCCATGTAACAACAGTCCTGACACGTGAAAGCTCAGCTCAACTTAGGCTTTGTGTGGATTCACTTTCAAATCATGACTTTTCAAATGTGCATTTTATCAAATCCAAACTCATTTCAAAACAGTTTTCTAAAACTCTAAGCTCAAGCATTGTGGATACCTAGTATAGGATTAAAGCCACTGAGTTTTTTAGGACCTAGCTCAGACCGGTCCAATAACCCACTACATCTTGACTTAGACCTATTCCAAGTCCTTGAACCAGATCTAACCTTACCGACCCTACTCCAGCCCACTCAAAGTTTGAGCCTAGACTCACTTTGGCTTAGCTTTTGCTAGGTCTACCCCATGCCACTAAGTCATAGCCATGAGAATTCATAATAAATCAAGATCAAATCTTGATTTGGAACAAATGAACTTAGAACTTGAATTGAGATCTAAGTCTAGAGTGGATATAGATGTTGGATCAAATCCCTAACCTTGAACATATAATGCAGGAAAAGAATCTTCTAAAACTGAACTATGTAGGTTTCTATCAAATCAAGGTCAATTGGATCAAACCTGGATGGGCTCAAACCTTAGAATTTGAATTTGGATCAAATATAGATATTGGATCAAATGCTTGAACATTGGATCATGGATTTCATAATTCAGATCAAGAGAGCTTTGCATCTTAAACTCAGATGTCAAACCATACTCAAACTTCAAACTAGACTTAGATCAACCCAATTTAAATGTGGATCAAGCATCATTTAGTAAATTTGGGTCTTGGATTTGGATCTTAAAATTGATTGAATTTTAGATCTTTTTGGTCCACATCCCTAAACTATAAAAACTAGGGCTAAACTATGTTTAAACTTAGTTTTGCATGCATCATATTATACTTAGGTTCTGTTTGCATGGATCCATGGTGGTCAGGATCAAGAAGTAAGTTCCTCAATCATACTATCAGTTTGTATGAATCCAAAGTTTGATGATCCACATAGATTTCAAAATCATAAGATTTTCTAAACCTAGGACATGTTTATTCCTGTTATAATATGTATAGATGATTAGACTTAAGCCATAAACTTACTCCTTAGTCTGATTACCTGTGGTAAAGGCACCGATAGAACGGGTCTCATCTCCCGGATTCTCGCACGAAGGAAAATGGAGGCAAGTGTACAAAATTTTATTTCCCATCTACAAACGGTCTGCATTACAGTGTAAAAATAGTTTGCGCAATATTAGATCACTCCACCCCTTTGTTAAAAGCAAACAACCCAAATTTTGGCAACAGGAGGTTTGGTGGCGCTGGTCAGAAAGCTAGTGATTCGTTCGACTTCCTTGCAGATCAACGTTTTGCTTGAGCACAAGTGCTAGTCTCGAGGTTTCACATACTCTTTCGACCTCGGTGCAATTTCTTTCGACGCAAAAACGAAGATCAAACACACTCTATTGGTGAAATCTTAGCAAGTAGGCCAGGAATTTGTATTTTTATGTTTATAAACGAAAATTCCAAGGTGGCGTACAATAACACTTTAATCTAAATATTTTTTGGTTTAACTGAAAGTCGGGCAACTTTATCATATCCATGGTCCATTCTATGTCATTAATTTTCGTGTGAATTGATTTGCAGCCAGATTAGGACAATCTGGTCTTTGTAGTTTATTTTTCCAACACTTCCCAGTCACATGGCTCTTTTTTTTTATTTATTTGACCATTTTTAATTTAAGAATGATACGTTACATAAAATTTTGAAAAATTGTTTGGGGCAATTCCCACATTTTTTTAAAGTTGAATACAACTTTAAGATATTTATTTATAACTGAATCTGAATTCAATCAGATGTGATATTTATTTATTTAGTAATAATGCGGTCCACTGCTTTTTTACTTTTGGGATCTGGCCTGAAGATGACCGATCCATTCACAGTAGATGGGAGGGAGGGACCCCGAGCTATCAATTAAAGAAACCCTATCGGTCGACGGCTAGAACGTACAGTGTAGTGGTAGAGGCAAATTTTTATGGTGAAAGACTGCGGGTCGCTACATAAAGAATAAGCAAATGATTGATGGATATAAGATCAGCATATAGATAGGGCTAATTAAACAAGTAGATTTTGTAGGATTGTGGACAACTGCCCACACAAGTTCACATCTAAACTGTCTCCCGATCCATCATTCTTGAATTGGTGTATGTAAGCTCCTATGTATCTTAACTATCCCTTGCATATGAAATGATATTACAAACTTACGGCAATCCACCACAACAAAATTTGAATTTCTTGGACTGCAAATTTCTTGAACATCACCACCACACACGGGTGCAGCAAATTTTTCTCTCTTTTCAAGGCATGCACCTTTTTCCTTTTTAGAACAAGACCTATATCGTCTCGGAGCAAGAAGAAAATATCGTTAGGACAGCCCACCGAATCGCATCCATGTATCGGTCTCAGAAGCAAAACGGTCATGGGTCTCTTTTACTTTAATGCAAACCCATATGTAACACCCACAAAAATTAAACTTGAAGCACATTGTGCATGCGGTGTATGTCTTACCAGTCTCTTTCTTTTACCTCAGTGATGAAAATTATGTAACACCCACAAGAATCAAACTTGAAACACATTGCGGACCGACCATTTACTGTAGGTAAGCTTAGGAGCGAAGCCAAAAATTTTTCGTAAGAGGGACGAAAATTAAAGTTTCTAAATTTTGATAGGGGCCAAAATATCATTTTTCAAACTTTTTATATATGACAAATGAATTTTTCTAAAATTTACATGTAAAAATTTCATCCATTCCAATTCCAAAGACTTATTTGATTGATTTTTGGATTTTTTTTTATTTTTGCATTTTGTCAAAAACAATCACCTTTTGACTACAAGACCTCACGTTCAGTCTCTTATATTTTAATGTGAACTCATATGTAATACCAGGCAAAAATCAAACTTAAAGTACATTGTGGATGCCGTGTAGGTTCTACTTGATGAAAAATATGTAACACCCATAAGAATCAAACTTGAAACACATTCTGTATGACGTGTAGGTTCGACCATTTACTGTAGGTAAGCTTATGAGCGAAGTCAGAAATTTTTCATAAGGAGGAACAAAAACCCATAAGAATCAAACTTGAGACACATTCTGTATGACGTGTAGGTCCGACCATTTACTGTAGGTAAGCTTATGAGTGAAGTCAGAAATTTTTCATAAGGGGGAACAAAAGTAAAGTTTCTAACTTTTGATAAGGGCCAAAATATCATTTTTCAAACTTTTTATATATGGCAAATGAAATTTACATGTAAAATTTTCATCCATTCCAATTCCAAAGACTTATTTTATTGATTGTTACAAAAGCTTATCTTTTGATTTTTTTTTTATTTTGTCAAAAACGATCACCTTTTGACTAAAACGTGACAATAATTTAAGAAATTTCAGTTTAGTCATCACGGTCGACTTGTTTGTTATGATGCAAGGCTTCACGAATGTGTGCTTTCAGTTTCAATTATCTTTTTTATCAGTGACACAGGCAAAAATTTCTGGTTAAGGGTACGAGGTATAAATTTTTAAAATTTTAGAGACACTAACATGCAAATATGAAAAATTGTTCAAAAATGTCAATACAAAAAAAAAAAGAAAATAAAAGAAAAAATTGGATGGCAACTGCCCAGTGCCTACACCTGCCTCTGCCTCTTCTCTCAATATAATTATACGGGATGTATAGTGAGTCGAGAACTTACTAATTCATTTGCCAAACTAATGCATTTTTTAATTTTTTTAAAGGTAGGCTATTTTATAATTTTTAAGGTTTTTAGGGAGAACTAAATTAAAGTTTTCAAAATATCAAACAATACAATTTTAAATTTCAAAAGCTGATAGGAAGGGAGAGAGACGGAGACATGGCACCTGCCATCCTTAGGATGGGCATCGGGCAAGATACCTAATAGGTAGCTGACCCGAAAACACCGGCCCCCGGCCCAGGTCTGCTCGACGGGGTCGATTCGGCCTGATAAATTATTTATTATTATTTTTAAAATAATATATATATATTTATTTTATCCTTAACAAGCCGATTGAGCTCGGGTTTCAAGCAGCGAGCCAGGCCCTCCACTTGAGTTTCTGGGCATCACCCTAACCATCCCTCTGGCTCCATCCTGGTGTGGTGTAAAGTGCCAGTGATGGGACGAGGGCAAACTCGTTCTAAAATTACCATAATTGAACTAGCGAGCTGATTCCATGGACGATTCAAAAGTGTTAGGCAGGCAATGTCGTTTAAGTGTTCTAATTACTTCTTTTATAAAATAAAATTTTGATATTTTTAATTGAAATACAACCTTAAAACAAATTTTTTGGCTTTTGGTTAAAACACCACAAGGATGAGTTTGGCTTGTGAGAGAAAACATGCATATTTTCGTCATTTGAAAATAAATGTTTTTCCCTTTTTTGTCCTTATAGAGGGTTTTTTGCATTTCATCATAAAGGGCAATTTTCATGTTTATGATCTTCTTTGCAGATATTTTTGCTCACCAATAGATACTAAAGGCCAAAAGAACAAAATTCTTATGAACCAAAAAGAATCATGTCATTTATTTCTCAGTTTTGCCATTTGGGTAAGCCAAATGTGTGTGAAAAAGATTTTCAAGTATGCTCAAATTTTTAGTGTCGTCAACCTTTGTATCACTTGAAGAAACAAGTAATGGATTAGTTGTTGTGTTGCTCTTGTGTTATATTCATGTCATTTATTTATCAATAGCTAAACAACAGCAAGCAAATAAACCGAACACCTGCTGATGATGTTCAGTTTGTACCAGACGCCTTTACTGCATATCTTAAAGTAGTTGAGGTTGCTTGCTGAGAAGGAGACGAGCTTGCTCTTGTATGACTGTCCAAGCTGCCGCGCTCTTCAGCCAAGGTGGCGCCTATCGCAAACCGCAGCATGTAAGCACCAGCAGCAACAGTACGAGTCATGTAAAGCTTCCCAGTAGGGTTAGGGTTAACTGCCTCCAGCAGCCTGCGGTTCAGCATGGATTGCACGCGCTAACTGTTTTGCCCTGATCCTGAAGCACACTAGTGCAAATCTTCTAGGTGCTGCCACCTCGAACCAATCATAAAAGACCACGACATCATTTCTTATATGCCCTTTCAGCTTGTCCATGCCATGCCATGGGATCACATTCTTCTTGACCTGGAGGAGAATTGTTTCAACGGACTCGGGAACGGTCGGGAAGGTTGTTATGATCTTTTCTTTATATGATTATTATGCTACCTTCCCTCCCCAGAGAGAATAATAAAAAATTAAAGTCAATAAAAATTGTCGGGTGAAAATCTAGCGCCTGCACTGGTCATAAAATAAAAGGCAGAGGTTGTTCAATGACTTTTTTTCTTAATAAGAAACTTGTAAAACCCTCAACTCATACCTGGGCTATATGTACATGCCTATGCACATTTGTATTTATGTTATGCAAGGTTCCTTCGCATGCTTCTGAAGGAAAAATATATCTATATAAATCTGAAAATTGTTTGTAAAATCATGCTACCATGCACTGACCCTTTTCTCTCTTGTTTTTGTGCTCCTTACTATTCATCAAAGGGATAGAACAATTACAGACGACCATGAGATGGTAGAATTATTGAATTATTGAAAAAAGATAATTATAGAATTATTGAAAAAAATGTTTTTTTTTAGTTTTTAATTTTTTTTATTTCCTTTTTTGTTTTTAGAAAAGTTTATTTTTCTTATTTAAATGAAAGCATTTTCATCTTTAATTGTACTGGGATATATGTACATGTCTACGCATATTTATGTTATGCAAGGTTCCATCGCATGCATAGTTGCCAGTGACAATCTCATCCATTGGAACCGTCCATCGCACCATTCCAGTGTGAGATGAACGGCAGTCAATGCATCTCGTCATTGTCACCTTTACATTTTGAAGAGTTAGTTCCTTTTATGAATTTGTCAATCAACAACTTTGTCTCGTCTGGTCGAATTTGGTATCCTTCTCGTGGCCAGGTAGAGCCCCTTTAGACGACATATTTGCTCAAAAATATAACTAAAGCTCTTATTCGAACGATGGTAAATTAGCTTTCTGAATTCAACAATAAGAAATAGCACTTTCTCTTAAAGGCTGCTTTTTTCTTTTGGGGGGTCCTTCATCTCTTAACTCTTGAAACAGCACAGATGATAAGTACCTCTCTCTCTCCCCAAAGCTTGGATGTACAGTCTCAAATGGCATCAGCACCAAACTTCTTCAATCTTCTCACTTTTCTCATTCACACACATGCACGCACACAAGATTTGGATTTGACATATGAGGCTATCACACGATCAACACGATTTAAAAATCTGAACTTGTTATCTGCTCAATTTTAAAACCTAGTCCTCGCAATTGATTCTTGAATGAGCAAGATCTGAACAATCGCAAAATATTTATTTGCCCTTTTTTTTTTATTGGTAAACTTTTAATTTTTAAAAAACAAGCTTTGGATCCTTCAATAAAAATATTCTAGATTGATTTCGGTTCCGATTTTCTGATCCATATAGGGTCTACAAGCTGAATAACCCCTATTGCAGGGTCATAAAAAAGGATGCGGATTTGAAAAAAACGCCAGGAATGGTGTCTGCTAGGGCTAGGCGAGTCCTAATCAGTCTTCTGTGGAACTTGTTTAAACTGTTCACCAATCTTGTTAGCATTTCTTGTGTTGAACCCTCTTGTTTTTATGGTTATACCATAGAATTTGTTCTCATTGACGTGTAGCGAGGTTGTTGCTCATTTAACTTACAATACTAAAAATAATATTTCGGTTTTCCAGGACAATCATACCCTAGTTTGTATGACAGGCAAACCAATAATAAGTTTTTCTTTCAACTTGAGGTAACAAGTTTTGCTTTGGAGTTGTAAACGAGTTAAACGAGTTGATGTAAACAAGCTTAAAAAAACAAGTTAGGACATAAACAAGAGTTAAGGGAGTCAAGCTCGAGCTCGAGCTCGAGCTCTAGCTTCTGTTAGGGAGCTTGGCTCCAGTGTCGAAGCCAGAAATTTTTGGCTATGGGGCACAGTTATAGAAATTCTCATTTTTGAAGGGACACAACATATATAAATAAGTAAAAAATTGTAAAAAATCTATGTAAAAATATGCAAAAATAAGTAAAACTTTTGTTGCTGGCGTGGGCAACTGCCCACGCCAGCCTATATGTAGCTACGCTATTGCTTGGCTCGAGTTTGAGCTCGAGCTGGGCAAGCTTAGGCTCGACTCTGCACGTGTGCAGCCCTAGTTCCCTGCCCCATATGTAGATTAGATAAGACTTCCTTTACATGCGCTAACAGCCATATTAGTTTCCCCTAAATCTATTTGGGACACTGACTACCAACTTGAGCTTTACTAACAGGCATATTTGATTTATGTGCAATGGAGAGAAGCTCCCTCTCTCTCTCTCTCTCTCTTTCTCCCTTGTTAAGCCACTAGTCAAGGTTGAGGGTTTCAAAAAAAAAAAAAATCACCAAGGAGCTCACTCACCAGCTCTCTTGGGAGCTCCTGCCAACAGCTCCTTAACTGGATCTAAGGTTCAAACACAAAATTCAGCATGTGGCGGCAGATAAGGATGTCAATAGATCAGGTTAGTATTCTTCTTTACAATGAATAAGATGGCCAAAGACCACCACAGCAATAACTTTTACCATCAACCTTAATTTGAATTCCAACTTGCGGATTGCTTGCTCGAAGTTTTTTGACATAAAAGGAGACAAAAAGTTCATTGGTAATATAAAAAGTTCATTGGTAATATAAAAAGTTCAATGGTAGCTTGGGTAAATTTCTCACATGAACAGGTGTCTACTTCTCAAATCTTATATAAAGTACGATAATTTAATATGTGCATAATAATTAAGTAATTAAATTAACACATAACTTTTTGCTAAAAAATTAAGCAGAATTATGCTATGATGAAACTAATAGTTTAATGGATCCTTAGGGGTGTGGCAAAGCTCGCATTTTTAAAGACAAATTCATAAAGGGTCATCATTGTTACCAACTTCCTAAAAATTTCTGCGTCTACAAGCGAAGACTTCCTTTCTATTTTAATTTCCTTAAGATAGCATGATGGAGTGAACGTTGATTTATTTGAGGTCTTCAGTAATTTGAGCCACTTTTCTTGAAAAATAATAGAAAATGAGTCTCTTGTACTTAATTTAATGATTTTTTTGCTCATGAAAGGTACGGCGTGAAAGATTTAAATCAATTTGCGATGACCAGTCTCACATTTCATCTATTTACAGAGAACCACCAAATGTTTTGATTGATGCTATATATGAACATGATGAGAGAAATTGGTGACCACTTTGATTAAGTATCAATCAAGGATCTACCTAAATAAACTTGTTTACCCCTTAAGATTGAACTTAACCAATAATTTGAATGTTCTTTGATATATTATATTTATGAACTCTTTAAATTTTGTACGGAAGGAAACTTGTACCAATATAGTCCAACGTTACCTAAATAGTAACGTCCTTCATTCAGTGAGCTCCATCGGGGCCTTTTCGTCATCATGAAAAAGGCTGCAAGTGCTGCTGAAGTGCGCTAAGTGTTTTTTCTTTCCATGTGCATTCTGTTCCATTTCTCTTCTCTTCTTCTTCTTTTTTTCGATCTTACCAACAGAAACTTCCTCTCTGTCTGTGCGTCTCTATGTCACTCTACGGGCCGTCCTTCGGAACAGAGTGAGCTCTCCACGCCGACTAGTGAGTAGGCTCCACCAGACCAGACGGTCATCTCGTCTCTCCGTCACTCTACGGGTCGTCCTTCGGAAGTGAGTGTGCTCTCCACGACGATTAGCCAGTAGGATCCGCCAGCCAAGACGGTAATCTCGTCTCCCCATCACTCTGCGGGCCCTCCTCCGGAACTGAGTGTGCTCTCCACTCGAGTAGCCAGTAGGCTCCACCAAACCAGACAGACATCTCGTCACTCTGCGGGCCCTCCTCGGGAACTGAGTGTGCTCTCCACGCCAAGTAGCCAGTAGGCTCCGCCAATCCAGAAAGTCATCTCGTCTCTCCATTACTCTGTGGGCCCTCCTCCGTAACTAAGTGTGCTCTCCAAGCCGAGTAGCCAGTAGGCTATGCCAGCCCAGACGGTCATCTCATCTCTCCGTCACTCTACGGGCCGCCCTCCAGAACTGAGTGTTCTCTACACGTCGAGTAGCCAGTAGGCTCCGCCAGCCTAGATGGTCATCTCATATCTCTGTCACTCTGTGGGCCGCCCTCCGAAACTGAGTATGCTCTTCGCGCCGAGTATCCAGTAGGTTCCTCCAGCCCAGACGGTTAACTCATCTATCTGTCAGCCCTCCTCCAGAACTGATTGTGCTCTACACGCTGAATAGCCAGTAGGCTTCGCCAGCCTAGACTGCCATCTCGTCTCTCCGTCACTCTTCGGGCCGTCCTTCATAACTGAGTGTGCTCTCCACGTTGAGTAGCCAGTAGGCTCCGCTAGCCTAGACGATCATCTCGTCTCTCCGTCACTCTACGGGCCATCCTCCAGAACTAAGTGTGCTCTCCACGCCAGGTAGCCAGTAGGCTCCGCCAGCCCAGACGGTCATCTCGTCTCTCCGTTACTCTGCGGGCCATCCTCCGAAACTGAGTGTGCTCTCCACGCCGAGTAGCCAGTAGGCTCAGCCAGCCCAGATGGTCTTCTCATCTCTCCGACACTCTACGGGCTGCCCTTCGGAACTGAGTGTATTCTTCACGCCGAGCTGGGAGTAGCTCATACGGTCATCTTTTTTTTTGTATTTGTAAGGTTTTCTTTTACTTTTTGTAGCCTTTTTTTTTGCAAGTGGTGTGTTTCATTTTTCATCTTTTTTCTTATGGTTGTTATTCTAATTTTTCGGTTTGTATATTGTTCTTTTCTTTTGCATTGTTTTTCTTTTCTTTTTCTTTCATGTTTCAAGAATCATTTCTTTTTACATTCCAGGATACAGAAACAGGAAACCACGTTGTTGGACATCGGTTCAGGTGAACCCGCCATATATTTGTTCTGAAGTGACTCCATTTCTCTTGCTGCACTATCCCACTGAATGAACACTGAAGTGTGCACCTTATAAATGTTCTTCTTCTTGTTTCTGTTTTTATTTTTCTACCATTTTTGCATATAGCTGGTTTTATATTTCTCTGTGTTCTATTTTTATATTTTTTTTATGCTGCACTGACCCTTTTCTCTCTTGTTTTTGTGCTCCTTTTCTTTCACACTGTGGCTTTGGCAAACCATTGTTGTAAAGTGTCATTTTCAGGTATAACTGACGACCTTGTTCTCCTTTTCTTCTTCTGTTGGGTTTTACTTTTTTTTTATGTTTGTTTTTCATAGCAACTGTGGATTATGTTTCTTGGATTCAAGCTTTTAAGAAAGTTAACATATGTGGATCTAAAACGATACATTCAGAAAATGCCATGTTGCTGGAAATTAGTGCATTTTGTTTAGAATGTAATTAAAAAATGGTAAATGAAAAGTGTAGACTGGTTGTTTGTTGTAGACGTTAAATGGATTTTAAAGAGATGCAGGGACCAAAGGGACATTTGATTTGATAGTGAATTTGTTACTCTTGCATTTAAGTTTCTTATACTTTAGTTTTGGATTTTATAACTATCTTTTTTGTTTCCATGTATCTTTTTAAGATGTTGATTTTTTTGTGCTCAAATAATCGAATGGAATGACACTCAAAGTGAGACTCAAGTTGAAAAATATGGCTCTGTATTTTTCCAAGTTATTTGTTCATTTTCTTTCTATATTCTTCGTCATCTTTTACCAACCCTTTTTTTTCTTAATGCATGTCTCTAGACAGCCTTGAACTGAATTGCTAGAAGAACAAGAACCCAAATCTCCCTTCCTCCTGTAAGAGTTCTTCCATATTTCCTTTTTCTGTATAAAAGGGGGTCTAAGCTTCAGGTTTAAGATTTTTCCTTTCATTTTTTTTTGGGTCTTTTTAGGTTGTGGATTGTTCAAGAAGGCAGCATGCAAGAGTTCCTCATTGCTCAAGTAGTAGAAAAGGCAAGAGAACCAAAGAAGTCATTCTCTTGATCGAAGAGGAGGAGGGCAGTGATCATGCAGAGAAGCTGAAGACAAGAAACAGGAGTTCGAATGTGCAGAAAGGTAAGACAGCGAAGGATGACAATGATGTTGAAATGAGAAAGTTTGGAAGGAAAAAGAGGTGTTCAACATGGAAAGGGAATGAACCATTAGACGCATCTTCTAGGGTTTCTCGAAGGTTATGGAGTACAAAAATGAAATGCAGGAAGCTACGGATCACAATTTGCTCCTATATCAGAGCAATTGAGCTCATGAGCAGTAGGGATGATAATGAAGATTCAAATTCGCCTTTGAGAAGCTACCAAGAAGGAATGCACTCGAACGTCATGAAAGTAAGAGAAAAAGTATTTGTTGATCTAGTCAGCAGTTAGGATGATGATATGAAGGGAGGAGAAAAAGTATTTGTTGATTAGTCTGCAATGAGGATGATGATAACACTAAGAAATTCAAGATAAAAGTGCAAGAAGAAGAAGAAGATACTGACAATGATGACGATGGTGATGACTATATTGGTTATGATGACCAGTCTGATTCATATGATGATGACTATAGTAGTTATGATGGTTATGATAACCAGTATAATTATGAAGATGACGATGAAGAAGAAGGTGGAGGCTTTGATGCCGGTGGTGGACGGTTCGGTGGTGGTGGCGAACTTGGTGGCCTTGGCAGTGGCTTTGGTGACAGAGCTGGTGTTGGAGGTGGGCTAGGTGGAGGTGGCGGTCGTGGTTTTCGTGGAGGCGGTGGGCTCAGTGGCCTAGACGATTGATTTGGTGTTGAAGCTGGTGGCGAAGGGCTTCCTTGAACGTCAAGTCAAACGACTTTTACACTTCCATCGTACGTGTTTTGAGTCTGATTGCTCTTGTGTAAATGTGTGTTTGGTATGAAGTTGGAAATATAATATCAAATGTATTAATTTCGAGTCATGTAGTCCTTCCTGTTATTGATTAAATAAAAATTTGTCTTTGCAATTTCATATGAGGAATTCAGTAATATGGAATATTTGTATGCTTATTATTTTCCAGGTTTCCCTTGTATTATCTTGAATTGATTTGGTGTGGAAGAGCTACCTTTTCTCCTTGTAAAAGCTACTTCTTATGAAAGATGTTTCTTTTCCGTCGCACTATAAGGTGCTGTTAACCAATAATTCCAATGTTCTTTGATATATTATATTTTCGAACTCTTTAAATTTTGTATGGAAGGAAACCAATAACGGTCTAGTCTAATGTTACCTAAATCGTAATGTCATTCATTCGACGCGCTCCATCGGGCCTTTTTCGTCATCATGAAAAAGGCCGGTAGTGCTACTGAATTGCACTACGTGCTTTTTCTTTCCATGTGTGTCGTGTACCATTTTTCTTCTCTTCAATCTTACCAGCAGAAACTCTCTCTCCCTCTCTCTGTGTGTGTGTGTGTGTGCGTCTCTTTGTCACTCTATGGGCCGTCCTCCGGAACTGACTTTGCTCTCCACGCCAAGTAGCCGGTAGGCTCCGCCAGTTTAAACGGTCATCCCGTCTCTTCGTCACTCTGTGGGCCCTTCTCCGGAACTAAGTGTGTTCTCCACGCCGAGTAGCCAGCAGGCTCCACCAACCCAGACGGTCATCCCATCTCTCTGTCACTCTGTGGGCCATCCTTCGGAACTGAGTGTGCTCTCCACGCCGAGTAGCCAGTAGGCTCTGCCAGCCCAGACGGTGACTGCGGACCGTCGTCCAGAACTGAGTGTGATCTCCACGCCGAATAGCCGTAAGCTTTGCCAGCCCTGACGGTCATCCCGTCTCTCCGTCACTCTCTGGGCCCTCCTATGGAACTGAGTGTGCTCTCTACGCCGAGTGGCCTGTAGGCTCCACCAGCCCAAATGGACATCCCGTCTCCCCGTCACTAAGCTGGCCCTCCTCTGGAACTGAGTTAGCTGGTAGGCTCTGCCAGCCTAGACATTCATCTTGTCTCCTGGTCACTCTCTAGGCCCTCCTCCAAAACTGAGTGTTCTCTCCACGCCGAGTAGCCGGTAGGCTCCACCAGCCTAGACGGTCATCTCGTCCCCCTTTTACTATGTGGGCCCTCCTCCGCAACTGAGTGTGCTCTCCACGCCGAGCAGCCGGTAGGCTCCGCCACCCTAGACGGTCATCTCGTCTCTCCGTCACTCTACTGGCCATCCTCCGGAACTGAGTGTGCTATTCACGCCGAGTAGCCAGTAGCCCAGAAGGTCATCTTTTTTTTTGTGTTTATAGCTAGGAAAAAGGGGTGTTAAAGTTCATGAAAAGGGAAGGAGCCATAGACGCATCTTCTAGGGTTTCTCAAAGGTTATGGAGGACAAAAATGTAATGCAGGAAGATAGGGATCACAATTTGCTCCTCTATTAGTACAAAAGATGAGAAGAATGGAGCTATTTAGCTCATAAGCAGTGGGGATGATAATGACCATTCAACTTTGCCTTTGAGAAGCTACCAAGAAGGAATGTACTCGAACGTCATAAAAGTAGGAGAAAAAGTATTTGTTGATCTAGTCAGCAGGATGATGACATGAAATGATGAGAAAAAGTATTTGTTGATTAGTCAGCAATGAGGATGATAATAACAGTAAGCAGTTGAAGACAAAAGACCAAAATGAAGAAGAAGAATAAAAAGAATGACAAAAAGATGGAAGATACTGATGACATTGAGGATGATGATGACTCTAATGTAGACCTGGACTGGTATAATTGTGAAGAGGAAGAAGAAGAAGAAGAAGAAGAAGAAGAAGATATTGACAAGGATGACGATGGCGATGACTATATTGGTTATGATGACCTGTATGATTCAGATGATGATGACTATAGTGGTTATGATGGTTCTGATGATTGGTATCATTATGAAGATGACGATGAAGAAGAAGGTGGAGGCTTTGGTGGTGGTGTTGGACTAGGTGGTGGATAGTTCTGTGGTGGTGGCAAACTTGGTGGCCTTGGCGGTGGCTTTGGTGGTGGAGCTGGTGTAGGAGGTGGCTAGGTGAAGGTGGCAGTCATGGTTTTCATGGAGGCAGTGGGCTCGATGGCCTAGGTGGTGGATTTGGTGGTGGTGCTGATGGAAGACTTGGTGGCACGCTTCCTTGAACGTCAAGATAGACAACTTTTACACTTCCATTGTACATGTTTTGTGTCTGATTGCTCGTGTGAATGTGTGTTTGGTATGAAGTTGAAAATATAATATCAAATGTATTAATTTCGAGTCATGAAGCCCTTCCCGTTATTGATTAACTGAAAATTTGTCTTTGCATTTTCATGTGAGGAATTCATTAATATGGAATATTTGTGTGCCTATTATTTCCAGGTTTCTCTTGTATAATGTTGATTTGATTTGTTGTTGAGGCACTACATTTTCTCCTTCTAAAGGCTACTGCTGAACTGTAAGGTGCTCTTAACCAATAACTTCAATGTTCTTTGATATATAATATTTTCGAAATCTTTAAATTATGTACGGAAGGAAACATGTAATGGTCTAGTCCAACGTTACGTAAATAGAAACGTTCTTCATTTGGCACGCTCCATCGGGGTTTTACGTCATCATGAAAAAGGCCGGCAGTGCTGCCGAAGCGCGGTACATGCTTTTTCTTCGCATGTGTGTCTTGTACTGTTTCTCTTCTCTTCTTCTTTTCTTCGATCTTACCAGCAGAAACTCTCTCTTCTGCTCTCTCCTTCTCTCTCTATGTGTGAGTCTCTTTGTCACTCTATGCGCCGTCCTTCGGAACTGAGTGTGCTCCCCACGTAGAGTAGCCAGTAGGCTCCACCAGCCCCAACGGTCATTTCATCACTCCGTTACTCTGTGGGCCATCCTTCGGAACTGAGTGTGCTCTCCACGTCGAGTAGCCAGTAGTCTCTGGCAGCCCAGACGGTGACTGCGTACCGTCGTCCAGAACTGAGTGTGCTCTTCACACCGAGTAGCCAGTAGGCTTCGCCAGCGAAGGTGATCATCTCGTCCCTCCGTCACTCAGCGGGCCCTCCTCCGGAACTAAGTGTGCTCTCCACATCGAGTAGCCAGTAGGCTCTGCCAACCCAGACGGTCATCCCGTCGCTCCGTCACTCAGCGGACCCTCCTTCAAAACTGAGTGTGCTCTCCACGCCGAGTAGCCAGTAGGCTCTGCCAACCCAGACGGTCATCCCATCTCTGCGTCACTCTGCGGGCCATCCTCTGGAACTGAGTGTGCTCTCCATGTCGAGTAGCCGATAGGCTCCACCACCCCATACAGTCATCTCGTCTCTGCGTCACTCTGCGGGCCGTCCTCCGGAACTGAGTGTGCTCTCCAAGCCGAGTAGTCGCTAGGCTCCGCTAGCGCAGACAGTCTTCCCGTCTCTGCGTCACTTTGCATGTCGTCCTTCAGAACTGAGTGTGCTCTCCACGCCAAGTAGTCGGTAGGCCCCGCTAGCCCAGACGGTCATCTCCATCCCTTCGTCACTCTGCGGGCCTTCCTTCGGAACTGAGTGTGTTCTCACGTCGAGTAGCATGTAGGCTCCACCAGCCCAGACGGTCATCTCGTCTTCTGGAACTGAGTGTGTACTTCATGCCGAGTAGCCGATAGGCTCCGCCAGCCTAGGCGGTCATCTCGTCTCTCCATCACTCTACGGGCCGTCCTCCAGAACTCAGTGTGCTCTCCACGTCGAGTAGCCGGTAGGCTCACCCGCCCAAACGGTCATCTCGTCAGTCCGTCAGTCTACGGGCCGTCCTTCGGAGTTGAGTGTGCTCTCCACGCCGAGTAGGCAGTAGGCTCCGCCATCCCAAACAGTCATCTCGTCTCTCCATCACTCTACGGGTTGTCCTCCACATTTTTTTTGTTGTAGACATTGAATAGATTTTAAAGAAATGCAAGGACCAAAGAGACATTTGATTTGACAGTGAATCTGCTACTCTTGCATTTAAGTTTCTTATACTTTAGTTTTGGATTTTATAACTATCTTTTTTGTTTCCATGTATCTTTTTAAGATGTTGATTTTTTTGTGCTTAAATAATCTAATGGAAATGGCACTCAAAGTGAGGTTCAAGTTGGAAAATATTGCTCCATATTTTTTCAAGTTATTTGTTCATTTTCGTTCTATATATTTCGTCATTTTTTACCAACCCTTTTTTTTCTTAATGCATGTCTCTTGGCAGCCTTGAACTGAATTGTTTGAAGAACAAGAAGCCAAATGTCTCTTCCTCCCGTATGAGTTGTTCTGTGTTTTCTTTTTCTAAATAAAAGGTGGTTTAAGCTTCAGTTTAAGATTTTTCTCTCTTTTTTTGTCTTTTTAGGCTGTGGATTGTTCAAGAAAGGAGCATGGGCAAGAGTTTCCCATTGCTCAAGTAGTAGAAAAGGCAAAAGAACCAAAGAAGTCATTCTCTTGAGCGAATAAGAGGAGGGCAGTGATCATGCAGAGAAGCTCAAGACAACAAACAGGAGTTCGAATGTGCAGAAAGGTAAGATAGCGGAGGATGACAATGATGTTGTAATGAGAATGTTTGGAAGGAAAAAGGGGTGTTCAAGTTCATGGAAAGGGAAGGAACCATCAGACACATCTTCCAGGGTTTCTCGAAGGTTATGGAGGACAAAAATGAAATGCAGGAAGCTACGGATCACAATTTGCTCCTCTATTAATGAAAAATGTGAGAAGAAAGGAGCAATTGAGCTCATGACCAGTGGGGAAGATGATGAGGATTCAACTTCTCCTTTGAGAAGCCACGAAGAAGGAATGCACTCGAATGTCATGAAAGTAGGAGAAAAAGTATTTGTTGATCTAGGCAGCAGTGAAGATGATGATATGAAAGGAGGAGAAAAAGTATTTGTTGATCTCGTCAGCAATGAGGATTATGATAACACTAAGCAGTTGAAGACAAAAGAGCAAAAAGAAGAAGAAGAAGAAGAAGAATGAGAAAAAAGATGGAAGATGCTGATGACATTGAGGATGATGATGACTCTAATGTTGACGATGACTGGTATAATTGTGAAGAAGAAAAAGAATAAGAAGAAGAAGAAGAAGATGATGATGATAATGGTGATGACTATATTGGTTATGATGACCAGTCAGATTCAGATGATGATGACTATAGTGGTTATGATGGTTCTGATGATTGCTATCATTATGAAGATGACGATGAAGAAGAAGGTGGAGGCTTTTGTGGTGGTCCTGGACTAGGTGGTGGATAGTTCTGTGGTGGTGGCAAACTTGGTGGCCTTGGCGGTGGCTTTGGTGGCGGAGCTGGTGTAGGAGGTGGGCTAGGTGAAGGCGGCAGTCATGGTTTTCGTGGAGGCAGTGGGCTCGGTGGCCTAGGCGGTGGATTTGGTGGTGGTGCTGGTGGAAGACTTGGCGGTACGCTTCCTTGAACGTCAAGATAGACGACTTTTACACGTCCATTGTACGTGTTTTGAGTCTGATTGCTCTTGTGTGAATGTGTGTTTGGTATGAAGTTGGAAATGTAATATCCAATGTATTAATTTTAAGTCATGAAGCCCTTGTTGTTATTAATTAAATGGAGATTTGTCTTTGCAATTTCATGTAAGGAATTCAGTAATGTGGAATATTTGTGTGCCTATTATTTTCTAGGTTTCTCTTGTATAATCTTGATTTGATTTGTCATGGAGGTGCTACCTTTTCTCCTTATAAAAGTTACTACTACTTATGAAATAGACGATCAAACATATAGCATAAGAAGTACAACTTCACGTTGTACAGGATTTGATTTTCCAACCGGTTGAATTTTGTTTCCAATGTAAAATTCAGATTAAATCAATTGGAACATTTATGTCCTTGGCATTATCATCAAAATCGGATGTATGAATATCTGTCATAAGTAGATGTATAATTAGTTAACTCTGCAACAACCGGACATTCCTGACCCATTAAAGTTAATTGTT
Organism: Nymphaea colorata; assembly: GCF_008831285.2. Taxonomy (NCBI): domain Eukaryota; kingdom Viridiplantae; phylum Streptophyta; class Magnoliopsida; order Nymphaeales; family Nymphaeaceae; genus Nymphaea; species Nymphaea colorata. The sequence goes on from NC_045150.1 coordinate 12,242,517, forward strand.
AAAATATTTTTTTACAAAATGTGAACATGGGGCTTTTATATATATATATATATATAAAAGTTGATAAAAACCAGACCATTCGGATAAAAGACAAAAACCAGACAGTCCTGACCCATTAAAGTTGATTGTTAAAATATTTTTTTGCAATCTAACCTTATCGATATGTTTAAGAGTGATTTGGTGAGAAACATATATTAAAACATATCTAATAGCCTCAAAATTGTGATAGTAGAAAGATCAAGTTTTTTTCCAAAAAAATGGTTTAAACTAAAAGGTGATTTATATTAAATTAGTGTTTGCAAACACATTGGTAAGTTCGCATTTATTTAAAACACTTTTTAACATGAATTTAAGAGGTCTAATTTTTATCCCTTACCCATGTGGTCTGGGGGGTGTGTGTGTGTGTGTGGAGAGAGAGAGAGAGAGAGAGAGAGAGAGAGAGAGAGAGATGTTAATCAACTTTATGAAAGTCAAAACCAAATCCAATTTACATCTATGTATGGGCCCTCGAGTGGAAGGCTGTTGGAGCGATATTTGAACTGCAGCTTTTGGCAAACTGACATGGTTATTTAGATTCTGAAGTGGATTCACAAGGGGATCCAAAGGCCATGATTTTAAGTATTGCAGATAACTTGGATTTGAGATCTCCTTTATTTCCAAATAAGGAGACTTCTGATTTGAGAATTGTGAATTTAAAGTGTAAAGGTTACAGATTCATATTAACATCAACATCCTTCATAAGATTTTCTTTTTTTTTCTCTGAAAACCTTTCCCTTATCATTCACTGCAGATCCTGTTTGTGAGAGAGATTTTTTATGTGATGTAAGAATTATAACCCAAACTTCCGTCTGTGTTGTGCTGAGAACAGTTATATCAGATAATGCTGATCAGGAGAGCCTTGTCAAGGCAACACTTAGTGGTGTGAAGGCCGTGCCGTTGAAGCCGCTTTACCCTCATGTCATGTGCTCAGAAACCTGTGGCAGCACGTTCTGCGGCACAGGAAGTTTAAACTCGGGAAGAGAGATACCGATGGCAAAGTTGCCGTCACAGAGGCTGAAGAAGGCACTGCCAGTAAGTAGACGGCGCCTGCGCCTGAATCTCTGCCACCATCTCAGAAATGGAAGAAGAGGTTCATCTGGACGACGGATCTGAAGAAGAAGTTCGCTTTTGCTGTAGACCAGTTGGGTTTTGAAAGTAGGCAATTAAATTTATTCCTTTGGATATAATATTTTGCTGAAATCCTCTTTAATTTTAGTGAAATAACGAACCGTCCTGATCAAGTTTCAAACTCTTTCAGTTACCTGCTTGAGTTAAGAAGGTTTAAATAGAATTTGCTAAAAGATTGGAACCATTTTGTCAAAAGCTAAGCATTTTCATGTGCAATATTTTTGTATATCTTTGTTTCAAGGATAGTATTTCACTGGGCTACTTTATGACAATTGACTGGATTAGATGCCACTCCTTCGAAGATACTCGACGTTATGGGTGTTACAGAGCTGACAAGGAAACAGATAGTCCGCAGATTGCAGGTGAAATTCATTTCTTGGGAACAAAATATTACGGTTATTGATAAATTTCATTTAACTAACAGGTTTCATCATATTCTTGAGGTTTTTTTTTACATTAATGCACACAAGCCTAAGAAATTTCCCTTACTATGTCTTTTGCTCTGTATGGGTAAGTTTTTATAAGGAAAACAAAGGCTCAGATTTGGACCGACAATGATATGAGGTCCGCCTCTAGATGTTAAGCTGAATTTATTATCCTATGGTTTTTATATATTAAACCTTTGAACTTTATCTATCCATTTTCCGTTGATGATGATGAGGGAAAATCAGCGGTCTTTCATATGAGTAGGACCTGCTGACCCAGGAATTTTAAGTTTTTCATGTGCAATTTTTGTTGCTTCTCCCCTTTAGAATGCCATGCTTGACATCCAGATGAGTTTAGTGAGATCTAGATAAGTTGAGGATAATCGGATCTGGGTTTGGCATAATCTGCATCCAACTCCTAATCTCAACAAAAATGTGACCCATTTGCATGTAAAATTAAAACTTAAGCTAGTTGGCCCAGATTTGGCAGTGAACCCAAATTTGATAGGGAGAAAACATATTGAGATGGATCCAGAGAGTTTGAATCTTGACCCAAATCCAACACGTTGACACCCCAACAAGACCCATGGGAACGCTAAGTCTCTCCACTGGTTTCCCCGTTTCACCTTATCTAACCATTCACTTGTAGAACACAGTATAACCTCTCTGATGTGAACTGCGGATCCAAGTAACTCTACTTTTTGTCCCAAGTTGCTCCAGCTGAAGCAAGGCCCAAACAGGAAGAATTCCTTTTAGGGAAAAAGTCCAAGCAACACCTAAGAAGATATCAAATGTTTTCTTAACCAACAGTCATCCATCTCAAAACTCCTGAAAAGATCTGTTTATGTGTTTGTGAATGCAGAAACACAGAATTTACTGAAGAAAACGTGAGGCAGAAGGTAGAGAACATAAAGATCGTCCCGTTTCTGGTGGCCTTGGTTCTTCCACAGGTCCTCGTCTAGCAAACCAAGTGACACAGCCTTTACCTCCCACAGCTGTAGCGGAACCGCAGAGCGGCTCTCTTGGTTCTTTCACCAACATGCCTAGTTACTATAGCGGTTTCAGGACATATGATAGAAGAGGCTTGGGGACTTACAGACTGATGAAGTCTATAAAGAAAGTAGAGAGCAAGAGTACTGAAAAAAAGAAACACGGAATTAACGTGGTTCGGTTCTTGAGAACCTACGTCCACGATCAGAGAATCAAAAGCCTTCCTTCCTGTTTTCTTTTGTTTCTTTACACAATACACTTTCTATGTACAACGACACTATATGTACAGCAATAAAAGGCTACTGAAATCTCCCTGTAGCTGGCAAGAGATTGTTGGGCATAATTGTTTCAGCTTGAGAATCTTGTGCCAAATCACCATCTTTATGATCTTTCCTTTTTTTTTTCTTCTTTTCTTCTTATCTCGTCATCAATATTACTTTCCTTTTCTCCTTGCATTTCATTGTGAGAAGCGTGGATCAGATTGGGAACGTTCTGGCTGGCAGAGGATAACTGACGCTTTCCTTTTGAGGCCATTACTAAATGACATTGCATAGAAGATTTTCCGTTTTGTTCCTTGCAGCTGTCAAGACCAAGGCTGGACGTTGCATTAGAGTTAGGCGTTGCATTATTTGATTGACATTCCCTTGCTGGCTTGATTGCTCAGGATTTGCATGAATCAGATTTGAATGTTCGTCTTTAATATGCCCCCTCAAACGAAAACGGCTGGTGACGTTGAGTTTGGCTCGTAAATTTAAAAACTGATCTTTCCCCAAGGCTTTGGTGAATATGTCCGCAATTTGATCAGAAGAAGTCACGTACCTAGTGATGAGATGCCCTGAAGTCGCCATTTCATGCACATAATGATAATCGATCTGAATATGTTTTGACCGATTGTGTAAAACTGGATTTTTAGCTAAATAGAGAGCACTGATATTATCACAAAAAAGAACAGGTGCTTTCATAATGGGAATGCCAATATCTCTAAGGATCTGAAGGAGCCAGGTTAATTCTGCAGCTGTTGATGCCATGGAACGATATTCAGCCTCGGTGCTAGATCGAGCGACGGTAGTTTGCTTCTTCGCACTCCAAGAAAGACAATTTGCTCCTAGAAAAGTACAGTACCCTGTTGTGGATCTTCTGGTAAGATGACATCCAGCCCAATCTGCATCAGAAAAAGCATATAAATCGACCGTGCTTTGAGAGAGAAGATGAATTCCATAATCGGTGGTCCCTTTGATGTAACGGAGAATACGCTTGGCAATGTTGAAGTGAGCTCGGGTAGGATTCTGCATAAATTGACTGATAAAATTTACTGAAAAAGATATCTCTGGCCGAGTGATTGTCAGGTACTGTAATGATCCAACTATCGCACGATAAAATGTGGGATCTGGGTATGATGAAGTGTCCAGAAGATCTAACTTAGTTTCCATAGGAGTGTTCATTGGTTTGCAATCAAGCATTTGTGCTCGTTCCAAAATGTCTCGAGCATATTTTGCTTGATTGAGGAAGAGACCATCGCCAGTATGCAAAACTTCAATCCCAAGAAAATAGCTGAGTTGCCCCATATCTTTCACAGGAAATTCAACTTGAAGTTTAGAGAGAAAATTCTGAATTAAGCTGGAAGAGCTACCTGTAAGCACCATATCATCAACATAGATTAAGAGAATAAGACAATTGTTATTCTCATGAAACGTGAACATAGATGGGTCTGAATAGCAGCTCCGAAATCCATTGACGAAGAGGAAATCACTTAGCCGTTGAAACCATGCTCTAGAGGCTTGCTTCAGTCCATATAGAGCCTTTTTAAGACGACAAACGTGATGCGGAAGAAGAGGATCTTCAAATCCTGGTGGTTGAGACATATAGACTTTTTCATCAAGCGATCCATGTAGGAAGGCATTTTTAACATCTAATTGTTTGATGCTCCAATTGAAAATGGTTGCAATAGAAAGAACAAGCCTTATAGTAGTTGGTCGAATGACGGGGAGAAAGTCTCTTGATAATCGATTCCTTCAACTTGAGTGAAACCCCGGGCAACCAAGCGTGCCTTTAGCCGATCAAGGCTTCCATCAGCTTTGAGTTTGGATTTAAAAACCCATTTAGATCCAACAACGTTCATATTGGGTTTTCTTGGAACTAATTCCCTTGTATTATTGGATCTCAGCGCTATCATTTCGTCTTCCATCGCCGCTCTCCACCCATCATGTTGAAGAGCATGTTGGATTCTTTTGGGCTCTTTTGGAATGCTAGAATAAGTGATATGAACATTGGCATATTTGGGATTGGGTTTGTGAATGCCCGTCATAGCTCTGGTGGTCATTGTTCTGTTTTGTGAAGATGTTGCTCGAGTCATAGACCTTGTAACTATGGCTCGAGTTTCCATGGAGCTCGATGGAAGAGTCGTAATTTGGGGTGTTTCTGAATGATGGGGGCTAGATGAAGCTGATGGCATCGATCAGGTGGATCGGCTGAATCATCATTTGTAGGTAAGGAGCTGACATTGGTCGCGTTGTGAACATAGACATTTAGGCGCGGGTCTGGTGCAGGGCTGCCATGAGGTGTGAGATCGTCAGATTCTAAGAGAGTTCCAGCACTTGAGCTTTCAACGTCGTCAAAAGATGTAAAATCACTTCCCATGACTTGTCCTTGTAGAGGGAAGATGGATGTTTGAAAGGGAGTTAATTTTCATCAAAAACGACATGCCTTGATATATATAGACGTCTGGAATTTGGTTCGAAGCACTTGTAACCCTTATGAAAGGTGCTATAGCCAATAAAAACACATGGAACAGATTTGGGATCAAATTTGTTCCTTGCATATCCTCGCAAATAAGGGAAACATCTACTCCCAAAAATGCGCATGCTGGAATAATCAGGGATCTTGTTAAACAAGATGGCAAAAGGTGACTGCATACTCAAAGTAGCGGAAGGCAGCCTGTTCATTAGGAAAACCGCATCTGAAAAGGCGTCAGTCCAAAAACGTGCTGGAGCATTAGAATGAAAAAGTAATGTTAGACCCAATTCAGTGATAGATCGATGCTTGCGCTCTGCCTTGCCATTTTGTTCAGGTGTCTTGGGGCATGAATATTGTCGTTTAATTCCAAGGGCATCAAGATAGGCTATGAAATGAGAGCTAGTATATTCGCCGCCTCCATCACTTTGAAAAATTTTTATTTTCCTGTCAAACTGACGCTCAACCATTTTGTGAAAATGAACAAAAGCATCAAAGAAATCAGATTTGCGCCTTAGAGGATAAAACCATGTAAAACGACTATTATCATCAACAAATATAGCATAGAAGCGATATTGTTCTCGAGATAGAACGGGTGCCGGCCCCCATAGATCACTGTGAATTTTTTCTAATGGTAAGGAACTAATATCATCCCTCTCAATAAATGGCAATTTGCAAGATTTACCCATTTGGCAACTAGCACAAATCGAAAATGAACCATTAGGCAAAACATCAATATATTTATGATTCTTCAAAAAGGAGAGAACACTAGATTGAGGATGTCCCAATCGAGCGTGCCAAGACTCTTCCGTCGCCCGTCGAAAACGTGATGAAAAGAAAGCTTTATGGCTGCCACTGTTGTTAACTTCATAGAGCCCGCCTTGTTCAGTTCCCGTTGCCACTATTCTGCCCGTCCTCTTGTCCTTCAAGATGCATCGACCAGAGGTAAATTCAAAATTGTATGGAAATTCGTTAGTCAGTTTACTAACAGAAATAAGATCTTTAGTGAGACGAGGAACATAGAGAACATCCTTAAGGGAAAGATTTGGAGAAATATCCGCTTGTCCAACATGTGTGATTGGGATACGCTGCCCGTTCCCAACGATAACAATATCAGAACCATAATAAGGAGAGATGTTTTTAAGTTTACCTACGTCCCTGTCATATGGGCTGTAGCTCCAGTATCAACAAGCCATCCAGAATCTTGTGGATCACTTATAGTAAGGGCTGCAAGGGCATGAGTGGCATCGTCCGCTTGGAAAGAGTGATTAAATCGATTGTAGCATCTCATGGCTGAATGGTTCTTCTTGTTACAAATTTGACAAACAATATCTTTGGATGAATTGAAGGAGGTGGCTGATCCATCGATTTTTGTTGGAGGTGGTTTAGTGTTGTAACCTGTTTGAGACAGATTCGGATTGTAACCTCCTCCATGAGAGAGATGATTTTGATGGTAACCTCCTCCACGTCCACCTCTGTTATACCGTCCTCGTCCTCGAGAGATTTGATATATGCCCCGCGGTCGATTTGGATTGTCACGTTGCGCATAGAAGGCAACATGGGGCGAGGCGTCAGAATTAAAAAATTTGTTTCTCACTTCCAAACTTTGTAACAAAGATATCAATTCTTTGTAAGAAGGGACGGGTGGCTTGAGCATGGCCATAACGAAAGGCTCGTAGCCTTTTCCCAGTCCTTGGAGAAGCCAGAAGGCCTTTTCTTTGTCTCCGACAGATTTTCCTATGGCAGCCAAGTCATCACATATAGCTTTGAACTTGGCGACATAGACTTCAAGGGCGTCGTTACCCTTTTTACAAGTTGTAAGCATATGAGTAAGATGAAATCCTCGTTCTTGGGATTCTTGGGCAAAAGCATCAACAAGAGTGGACCAAATTTCTTGAGAAGAATTTAATCCAACAACTAAACCAAGGACGTTTTCAGACAACGTACCAGTGATCCATCCCTTAATAAGACGTCGGAGCGACGCCATGATTCAAACTTGGGATTGGAGATAAGCTGATGCGGATCAGCAGGATCAACAATGTGACTTGGTGGAGGAGAGATCGAACCGGTCAGAAAACCCTCCATGTCCTGACTTTCAATGAGTGCAAGGATTTGCGTCTTCCACAATAGGAAGTTATTGTGCGTCAGCTTCAGAGAAACAAAATTGGCCACGTTCAAATTGAGGGGATAAGGATAGAGCAAACTGTTAGATGATGCTGCTGAGGAGGAAGGTGCCATGGTCACCAAAAAATGGAGGGGACGGGCTTCCTTGGATATCAACGGTGGCACTTAAGGAAGGGCTTATCTCGCCTTCGAAGGCTCTGATACCATAAAGAAAGTAGAGAGCAAGAGGACTGAAAAAAAGAAACACGGAATTAACGTGGTTCGGTTCTTGAGAACCTACGTCCACGATCAGAGAATCAAAAGCCTTCCTTCCTGTTTTCTTTTGTTTCTTTACACAATACACTTTCTATGTACAACGACACTATATGTACAGCAATAAAAGGCTACTGAAATCTCCCTGTAGCTGGCAAGAGATTGTTGGGCATAATTGTTTCAGCTTGAGAATCTTGAGCCAAATCACCATCTTTATGATCTTTCCTTTTTTTTTCTTCTTTTCTTCTTATCTCGTCATCAATATTACTTTCCTTTTCTCCTTGCATTTCATTGTGAGAAGCGTGGATCAGATTGGGAACGTTCTGGCTGGCAGAGGATAACTGACGCTTTCCTTTTGAGGCCATTACTAAATGACATTGCATAGAAGATTTTCCGTTTTGTTCCTTGCAGCTGTCAATACCAAGGCTGGACGTTGCATTAGAGTTAGGCGTTGCATTATTTGATTGACGATTCCCTTGCTCCTTGATTGCTCAGGATTTGCATGAATCAGATTTGAATGTTCGTCTTTAATAGTCTACTGATCCAGCAAGCGTTATAGGAAAGGCACCATCCTTCATGCAGGAACAGAGAAACCAGGGACATGAAAGCGGCCTTCAAAATCCACCAATGCCATCCTTCATGCAGGAGCAGAGAAAGCAGGGAGACGAAAGCACCCTTCAAAATCCATATGTAGCGCAATCAGGATATGATCCTACTTCAACCATGTGGAGTTCGAGTTCAAATTTGAACCATGAACTTCTGCCATTTCACGGATATGCTTTTGGTCAGCAAGCTGCAAATAATGACCAGTTAAATTTTGCTAACACATCTCATTTTGGTGTAGCTCCTGCCTCCTGGTTCTAAGACTGCATTGATGGTGTATGGTTTTCAGTTTGATGGTCTGCATGCAGGAACAAGTGCAGTCATATCTCATAATATGCATGAACAGAGTACTGGGTATCCACTGGCAGAATTCGAAACAGGAAGCGAAGGCATTAATCAAATATTCCAATGTGCTCAGAATAATTTTCCAGGTTTAAGCTCTGCAACTCAACCATTCACTAGCCCTTTTGGGACCGACCCCATGAACTCCACCCATATAAGCCTTGGAATGCAATCATGCATGATATGCCAATCACACCCTTGCCAGGACATGCAGAATCTTGGTGATCTGTATGGAAATTCAAATTCATATGTGGATAACATGAATGCTAGGTCATCCATAAACACTTTCTCTGACCTTGAGAGAATGTTAAATTACCTGATAGTACCACCTGAATCTCAACTTCAGCATCTGATTTAGACAGCTTGTTTCCTGTGGACGACCAAGATTACGGGCCTGATAATGGTACAGTACCACCTGATCAATTTAATCAGGTAAATTTTCACTTTGCCAAAGGTTGTTTCAATTGAGCTCATCTCTTTAAAAAATAATCAAGCAAGGAACCTGTTAAATTTACTTTGAGTGTTCTAGATGTGCTAGCGAACCATGATATGTAGAAATATTTTTTATGTGTCTACACTCTGAATGGGGCTGCCTTTGTAGATTATTGCTGCTGTTGTGGAGCCAATGTTAAATATTGGGAGAAATTATTCCAAGTTCTAAAAACTTCTCTCCTGCATGCTTCTTTATAAAGAAGCTTGTCTTATCCCAATCAGAAAGATCAGCTTCAACCCATGCATTTCCCATATATTAAATCAGCTTCACGATTAAAAGTTCTCCAGTTTCATATTAGATGAAAATATGAGATTTCTTTCCTCTATTATTTGTCACTATATGTTACATACAAGTCTTTTTTCTTATTTATCTGGTTCTAGTATATAATCAGGACTATCAATCATTAACTAAATTAGATTTAATGAAATCAAATAGTCATAGAAAAGAACATACAGGCATGGTTCATTAGCCTTTTAGTTATAAAACTAGGCTACGAGAACCTGCACAATCCTAATGTGCTACATGCCATGAAAAGGGGAGCATCAGATGGTCGCACTTGTTAAGAAGTGTATGTATTAATATTATTGGGTCTGGTTCCATTATGGACCCGACTGCCATTATTTGCATAGGGTGTGTTGTTTTCTACATCTTTTGTGATTACCCATCATGCTTGAGGTTATTTTTGTAAAGGTTCACATTAGGGCGTCACGCTATTTTATTAATCTTTTGCCCATGTCAGAAACATCAAGATGTACAGATTTTCAACTTCAATCACTTCCTTCTATCCCTTTTTCTGGAGTGATGATTTTCCGAGGACTTCTCACATGGTATAAGAGCACATGTGGGCTTGGACTCAATAGGTGTGTCCACTGAGATATGGTGATTCTTTCTGAATTTTCTTTCCTTCTATTTCTCTTTCTTTCACTTCAGTATTTTCTCTGTCTTGCAGTCGTTCTATCCTATTTGACACTCTTCTATCGTTTTTCTATTTTCCATAATTCATATCCTCTGTTGATGTCCTTTATATCTAAATTTCATCTAGTCGTTCAGGCCTAATCTTCTCCTTTGGCCATCATTCTGGCTTAATCTTCCTTTTGTCTCTGGTGAACTGTCTTTTGCCTTAATATATCAGTTTCAAATTAGTCAGAGCCAATTCCCCCCCCCTCCCCCCCACCCCCACCTCTTCTTTTGCCGGGAGTATCTTTTTTGTCCCCCATTTGATCTTGGTCAGCCGTGATTCTCTCTATTTCTCTTTTCCTGACATTGAAATTGTTTGCTTTTTCTAGCAGAGTCTGTCCCCAGCAGCCATCAAAATTCTTTTTTTTTTTTTATTCTTTGCTCATCTTATACCTTATTGTTTTTCATTCTTCCTCCCTAAAGCTAAAAAGGGAAAAAAGGGATTCAGATCAAAAGTTAATCTGTTGTATGATAAGTTAATTGTTGCAGCCATGTTACTCTAACCTGGTCTGTTCCAGAAAAAACAAAGTAAGCATTGAACGTTGATACGTTCATTGATTTTGTTATTTCTTTGGCTGCTAGTATTCTTTTTTTGCTGAGTAATTCTTTCAAACAGGTCTCTTTCTGAGCTGTTCCATGGATTCTTACTCTCAGTCTATCATCTCTTTTAACTTTATGGGCCAGCTTATTTCTGAAAACTTACCAATACCAATTCTCCTACTTGGGAGCATCCAGTCTTCCCATTCATCAAGGTCTATCAGAACACTTAGATAGTTCTACCCAGTCCCTTTTGCACCACATATGAGACCAAGGATAGGCTTGGAGTTGCCACTAAAGAATCAGTTCCAAATCCTAAATTTGAAATGTAGTTGAAACGCGATCAGGAAGCCATTGCTTTTATTACTTCTACCCTTTCACAAGAGGTGCTGGTGCATGTTCCTGACGAGTGTTCAGTGAAGGAATTATGGGACAAGCTTGTGAAAGCTTACTCACAGATCTCGGAAGCTAGCATCTCTTATCCTCAACGAGAATTTCATAGCTCACAAAGGTATTGTTGCCTATCATGGAGCATTTGAATTGGATTATATCTATTTTTGACCAGTTAGCTACTGGGGGATATGAGCTGGCCGAAAATGATAAAATTTGCAGGACATTGCGTGGATGGATGTGGACTAGAATATCATGTGCTACCCACTTCACTACAATGTGTGCAAAGCTCATTTCAGTTGAAGACTTGCAGGCCAACCAAACTCCTGCAATATGGGTTGACCTTGAAGGGTCTCTCTAATGAAATAGGTGGATAGGTTGTAGGTATAAAATTTCACATAAAAACATGAATGTACTTTAGATAGTACCTCACCACTTACTTTTTCTTTATAGAATGTAAAGCCTATTCATGACTGATAACCCTTTATGAAGGAAAAGAGTAAGTGGTGAGCGTGGTGGATACTATTTCATTTTCCTGAGTTACATGATATATTGCAGTTTCACTTATCGTTTGCTTTTTTCTTTTCATTACGTTAAGGAGATACATAATATGTATGTATGTATGTATTAGATAGAAACTAGATGTTTCTATTTTAAGAGGGAGAAGCAGGGTCATCATTGTTCGACGGTTGATGACTTCGCTGGTGAAAGCTACATCAATCAGCCAGAGAAAGATAGAAAAGTGGACCTCCTTATGCAAGTCTTGGCCTCTATTTGGTGTGCCTATCCATGTGGATATGAGGAAGGATGATTGAAAACATAAGATGACAGCAGATGCAAACTGGGATGACCCACAAATAACTGACTAAGAGGAAGAGGATGAGACACTAGGTTGAAGTTGACACAGGAAATGTAAGAGGAGAAAAGACAGCAAAGGAAACTCTCTCTCTCTCTCTCTCTCTCTCTCTCTCCCCTGTTAAACCATTAGTCATGGTTGAGGGTTTCAAATTAAAAAAAAAAAAACATCAAGGTGCTTACTCACCAGCTCTGTTGGGAGCTCCTGCCAACAGCTCCTTAATTGGATCTAAGGTTCAAACACAAAATTCAGCATGTGGCGGCAGATAGGGATCTCAATAGATTAGGTTAGAATTTGATATATTCTGAATCATATCTAAGTTTTTGGATATTCACATGTTTAGATTAAAAAATGAATAAAGAATCTAGTCTGGATCTTATTTTTACATTTATATCTGAATTTGAATCTTAATTTTTTAACCAAATCTAGTATATGTTCAAAACTCAAAAAGCATAGATAATTATTTAAAACTAAATTCGATCTATGTATATCTGAATTGAGATGAAACCCGATGTCATTTTTTAAATTAAATATATTAATTTTTTTCATATCTGAATTTTTCAAAATGGTTTAGTGGGTATCCAACTTAAATCAGATATATGGACATCCCTACTTGCATATCATCAATATGGAATCAGCATCGTATCATCAATATGGAATCATTATGATATCTAGGGCATGAGGATCAGATTTGGATCTGACATATGAGGCTATCACACGATCAACAAGATTTAAAAATCTTACCTTCTTATCTTCTCAATTTTACAACCTAGTCCTTGCAATTGATTCTTGAATGAGCAAGATCTAGACAGTCGCAAAATATTTATTTGCCCATTTTTTTGTTGGTATGTTTTTAATTTAAAAAAAAAAACAAGCTTTGGATCCTTCAATAAAAATATGCTAGATTGATTTTGGTTCCGATTTTCTGATCCTTTTTGGAAGACGGTCCACTCAAAAAGGATTTTGGCAATACAAACGTTGTCATTATTAATATTAACTAGCCGCCATATCTGGAACCGCTTATCTATTTAATACAACGTTGAGAAATAAAATGTGAAATAATTAGATTAAGACATCAGGTCCATTCCGTGTTAATATCGTCAGGATTGAACTAATTGTTATCGCAATCAACAAGTTATCTTCGGTTTAATTTCTTTTACGTTATTTATCTAAACTATTATATTTTTTTCTATAACTTTTTTTTTTACCGCCCAAATCGTATGCTAAAGGTTATTAAGCCATGCAAGATGTTAATCGTGATTGATTCAATTCATCATTTTGTATTCTTTTTTTTTAAGGGATTTTTCAAAAAATTGTTGAGACCGATAAAATCGACCCATTCAATTTGGCATGATCTAGACTGCAGTTTTTCTTGATATATTTATTTTTCTTTAAAAGAGAAGATCAAATCTAAAAAAACCCGAGTAATGTATGATTCGCTTTTAGTGTCGGGCTTCCTTGCCTACTAAACGTTTTATCTAAAGAAAGAAATTTACTGTTTATTGTCGCTAAGACCCTTTCAATATGGACCGTCTTACCGCCACGAGCAGTGTTTACTGTCGGTAAAGAACCCGCACAAGGTGGTGGCAGATGCATTGCCAATGTAATTATGAAATGAAGGAGAACTTTGAAATTTGAAGGTGAAGTAAAGATGGCAAGTGGTTGTAAAGAACTGTGGCATGTGGTTTCAGTTCAGATTTCAGTCTTTGCTGTTCATAATTTGGATTATAAGTTGTGAACTTGGGTGCACCTACCAACATGTGAAACTTAGTGACATTTGTTAAAAAGGGCAGCCAATTGTGTAAGTTCAAGATGTTGAACCAAATTTCTAAATCGAATCAAATCTAAATCTCTCCTGCAGCTCATGCTAACAGTAAAATGATTAATAATTAAACATAAATATAAAAAATAATCAACTTTTTAAGTACTTTAACTAAGTATCAATCAAGGATCTACCTAAATAAAATTGTTTACCACTTAGATTGAACTTAACCAATAATTGCAACATTCTTTGATATATTATATTTTTAAACTCTTTAAATTTTGTTTCATACATACATGACTGTCAAATCTGAGTCACTCCGGGGGAACCTATACTTTTGGACGGTCAAGTCAGACAGTTAAATCATGATAGACGGTTAAATCTTCTAGTATGAGTTCTCACATTTTTTCATATTTTTCTTTTAATCATTCATCATCATCAAATGGGTGGCCCTTATTCAAGATATATATACATGTATATAATGTGTGTGTATATATTAAATGTGCCATGAAAACAACAAGGGTGACTGCACTAAAAAATCCAAACACTGAACCAACGTTCAGCCTTCACAATCCAATCAATCGGGAACGACGATCACACAAGTATTTCCCCTCAGTTTCTATAGTCACGACAGCCAAAATCTGAACCAAAGTAAGACATTTGTGTAACCCGAAATACATATAGACTCTGGCGGAACTATAAAAGTGTGCATGACGAGTTATATAACAAGCCAACTCCTGCCCGAATTTGAGAAGAGTTTGACACATGCCTTAGAACTAAGAATGATATAACTCATCTTTGTAAAATTGATCAACCGCCCAATTAATTGGGATACTTCTGCTTAGGAGTCATATCATGCAATGTCGCCCTTGATTCAGCACTCAAAGTGTGTTTGATAAGAAAAATACTGTGTTACTGGTACACATGCTTCTGTAACACAAGGTTCACAAACTTCCATACTCTTGTTTCAGAAAATACAGAAAATATCGGACATAATTACACATGTTATGTATGCCAGCACATATAGAAAGATGGTTCTCAAACTTCCTCTACTAGTTATTTTATACTTAGAACGACCTATTGTTATATAAAGAACACAAACTCAAATTCAGAATCACAAGTAAAGACAAACATCAAGTAGTTCTCAGACATTTCAAATTTTTCATGAAACAAATGTTGGATGTAGTTATAACTTATTCTCAGCATGTTAATTCTTATAGATCATTATTATCATGTGTTTGAATCTAACGTAATTGGATTTAGTATTGAATCGCACATAATATTAATCATCACATTCACAGCTTCACACAAAATAATTGAAAGAGCAATTGATTGTTGATGTTCGATATACTAATATGTCAAGTAGAATATTCATTTGTAAAACAAGTTCAAATTGTATTAACGACGTGTGTATTACATAATTTGAATTCAGAATAAAATGCTAATGCTAAGCAATTTGATGTTGATGAGGGACCATCAAATGAGACAGCGCCATCTGCACCTTTCAAAGGTGAACGTGAAGTTGACAACTCAAATGTTCATTCTTTATCAGAATAGTAGGTTCGTCCATGGGACTACTTAATGTATTATATGTGTAGTTTTGTACCATGAATGTTGATTTTATAGGCAAAAATTATTTCCATTACCAATGTATGAGTCTAATACATTGGTTTCGTAAGGCATCAAAGATGAAGCCTCATCGAAAGTATTACATTGTGACTTGAGAGCAATGTTAGCCGCAAGTTTACCGTTATAAAGGTTCAGCATATTGGTTTTTCCCTACTTTCAAAGCAGCATATATGCATTTCAATTACTAATTAAACATAACAGGAAGGAAAAGAATAATGAGGAGAAGATGGAAGAGCATTGCCAGAAGAAGCTTCAAATGGAAAATAGTCCATTTTCTGTTTATGCTTGTGTGGTTGTTTGTCTGTCTTTTTTGGTCATCATATACTTAGTATGTACGCGATGAACAATATATTTACTAGACAGTAGTAGGACTGCTTGGACCCTTTTTTTTTTTTTTTTTTTTTTACTATACTAATCACTTTGATGAACCATAGGAATGACGTTCACTTTGTTTGGATAGAACTATTTTCATTTTGTTGCCTTATATATATATATAGGGATGTCAATGGTTTGGTTTCGGACCAGATATCAGACAAATCCGTTTTAAATAATTGTGAAATGGAAAAACATCTAAGATCAGATTGGGATTTGGATCGGTTTTGGTTTTAAGAATACTTATTCAATCAGATTCTGATACAGATTCAGATTGATAACATAACATTCAAATTTAAAAAATATCTGGATCCCAATCATCCGAACCCGAATGTGAATAGCTTGAGTTTTGATACTTGAATCTAAAGAATAGTACCTGATCCGTTGAGAAGTAATATCCTGACGTAAAAGCAGTAACCTTTAGTGACATGATAGGAATTGAACATAAAATATACACAAAGCCGTTTCCCCGACATAAACTGCGATATGAATGATTAAGTTTTTTATTATAATTTTATCCTTATACAGAATTTACTTTTTCTTTTTGGTTCATAAGAATTTTGTTCTTTTGGCCTTAGTATCTATTGGTGAGCAAAAATATCTGCAAAGAAGATCATAAACATGAAAATTGCCCTTTATGATGAAATGCAAAAAAACCCTCTATAAGGACAAAAAAGGGAAAAACATTTATTTTCAAATGACGAAAATATGCATGTTTTCTCTCACAAGCCAAACTCATCCTTGTGGTGTTTTAACCAAAAGCCAAAAATTTTGTTTTAAGGTTGTATTTCAATTAAAAATATCAAAATTTTATTTTATAAAAGAAGTAATTAGAACACTTAAACGACATTGCCTGCCTAACACTTTTGAATCGTCCATGGAATCAGCTCGCTAGTTCAATTATGGTAATTTTAGAACGAGTTTGCCCTCGTCCCATCACTGGCACTTTACACCACACCAGGATGGAGCCAGAGGGATGGTTAGGGTGATGCCCAGAAACTCAAGTGGAGGGCCTGGCTCGCTGCTTGAAACCCGAGCTCAATCGGCTTGTTAAGGATAAAATAAATATATATATATATTATTTTAAAAATAATAATAAATAATTTATCAGGCCGAATCGACCCCGTCGAGCAGACCTGGGCCGGGGGCCGGTGTTTTCGGGTCAGCTACCTATTAGGTATCTTGCCCGATGCCCATCCTAAGGATGGCAGGTGCCATGTCTCCGTCTCTCTCCCTTCCTATCAGCTTTTGAAATTTAAAATTGTATTGTTTGATATTTTGAAAACTTTAATTTAGTTCTCCCTAAAAACCTTAAAAATTATAAAATAGCCTACCTTTAAAAAAATTAAAAAATGCATTAGTTTGGCAAATGAATTAGTAAGTTCTCGACTCACTATACATCCCGTATAATTATATTGAGAGAAGAGGCAGAGGCAGGTGTAGGCACTGGGCAGTTGCCATCCAATTTTTTCTTTTATTTTCTTTTTTTTTTGTATTGACATTTTTGAACAATTTTTCATATTTGCAAGTTAGTGTCTCTAAAATTTTAAAAATTTATACCTCGTACCCTTAACCAGAAATTTTTGCCTGTGTCACTGATAAAAAAGATAATTGAAACTGAAAGCACACATTCGTGAAGCCTTGCATCATAACAAACAAGTCGACCGTGATGACTAAACTGAAATTTCTTAAATTATTGTCACGTTTTAGTCAAAAGGTGATCGTTTTTGACAAAATAAAAAAAAAATCAAAAGATAAGCTTTTGTAACAATCAATAAAATAAGTCTTTGGAATTGGAATGGATGAAAATTTTACATGTAAATTTCATTTGCCATATATAAAAAGTTTGAAAAATGATATTTTGGCCCTTATCAAAAGTTAGAAACTTTACTTTTGTTCCCCCTTATGAAAAATTTCTGACTTCACTCATAAGCTTACCTACAGTAAATGGTCGGACCTACACGTCATACAGAATGTGTCTCAAGTTTGATTCTTATGGGTTTTTGTTCCTCTTTATGAAAAATTTCTGACTTCGCTCATAAGCTTACCTACAGTAAATGGTCGAACCTACACGTCATACAGAATGTGTTTCAAGTTTGATTCTTATGGGTGTTACATATTTTTCATCAAATAGAACCTACACGGCATCCACAATGTACTTTAAGTTTGATTTTTGCCTGGTATTACATATGAGTTCACATTAAAATATAAGAGACTGAACGTGAGGTCTTGTAGTCAAAAGGTGATTGTTTTTGACAAAATGCAAAAATAAAATAAAAAATCCAAAAATCAATCAAATAAGTCTTTGGAATTGGAATGGATGAAATTTTTACATGTAAATTTTAGAAAAATTCATTTGTCATATATAAAAAGTTTGAAAAATGATATTTTGGCCCCTATCAAAATTTAGAAACTTTAATTTTCGTCCCTCTTACGAAAAATTTTTGGCTTCGCTCCTAAGCTTACCTACAGTAAATGGTCGGTCCTACACGGCATACACAATGTGTTTCAAGTTTGATTCTTGTGGGTGTTACATAATTTTCATCACTGAGGTAAAAGAAAGAGACTGGTAAGACATACACCGCATGCACAATGTGCTTCAAGTTTAATTTTTGTGGGTGTTATATATGGGTTTGCATTAAAGTAAAAGAGACCCATGACCGTTTTGCTTCTGAGACCGATACATGGACGCGATTCGGTGGGCTGTCCTAACGATATTTTCTTCTTGCTCGGAGACGATATAGGTCTTGTTCTAAAAAGGAAAAAGGTGCATGCCTTGAAAAGAGAGAAAAATTTGCTGCACCCGTGTGTGGTGGTGATGTTCAAGAAATTTGCAGTCCAAGAAATTCAAATTTTGTTGTGGTGGATTGCCGTAAGTTTGTAATATCATTTCATATGCAAGGGATAGTTAAGATACATAGGAGCTTACATACACCAATTCAAGAATGATGGATCGGGAGACAGTTTAGATGTGAACTTGTGTGGGCAGTTGTCCACAATCCTACAAAATCTACTTGTTTAATTAGCCCTATCTATATGCTGATCTTATATCCATCAATCATTTACTTATTCTTTATGTAGCGACCCACAGTCTTTTACCATAAAAATTTGCCTCTACCACTACACTGTACGTTCTAGCCGTCGACGGATCGGGTTTCTTTAATTGATAGCCGATACTTGACCCGTGCCTCGGGGTCCCTCCCTCCCCTCTACTGTGAATGGATCGGTCATCTTCAGGCCAGACCCGAAAAGTAAAAAAGCAGTGGACCGCATTATTACTAAATAAATAAATATCACATCTGATTGAATTCAGATTCAGTTATAAATAAATATCTTAAAGTTGTATTCAACTTTAAAAAAATGTGGGAATTGCCCCAAACAATTTTTCAAAATTTTATGTAACGTATCATTCTTAAAACTATTTGTGTAACCCGAAATACATATAGACTCTGGCGGAACTATAAAAGTGTGCATGACGATCACACAAGTATTTCCCCTCAGTTTCTATAGTCACGACAGCCAAAATCTGAACCAAAGTAAGACATTTGTGTAACCCGAAATACATATAGACTCTGGCGGAACTATAAAAGTGTGCATGACGAGTTATATAACAAGCCAACTCCTGCCCGAATTTGAGAAGAGTTTGACACATGCCTTAGAACTAAGAATGATATAACTCATCTTTGTAAAATTGATCAACCGCCCAATTAATTGGGCTACTTCTCCTTAGGAGCCATATCATACAATGTTGCCCTTGATTCAGCACTCAAAGTGTGTATGATGAGAAAAATACTGTATTACTGGTACACTGTACGTTCTAACCGTCGACCGATAGGGTTTCTTTAATTGATAGCTCGGGGTCCCTCCCTCCCCTCTACTGTGAATGGATCGGTCATCTTCAGGCCAGACCCGAAAAGTAAAAAAGCAGTGGACGGCATTATTACTAAATAAATAAATATCACATCTGATTGAATTCAGATTCAGTTATAAATAAATATCTTAAAGTTGTATTCAACTTTAAAAAAATGTGGGAATTGCCCCAAACAATTTTTCAAAATTTTATGTAACGTATCATTCTTAAATTAAAAATGGTCAAATAAAAAAAAAAAAAGAGCCATGTGACTGGGAAGTGTTGGAAAAATAAACTACAAAGACCAGATTGTCCTAATCTGGCTGCAAATCAATTCACACGAAAAATTAATGACATAGAATGGACCATGGATATGATAAAGTTGCCCGACTTTCAGTTAAACCAAAAAATATTTAGATTAAAGTGTTATTGTACGCCACCTTGGAATTTTCGTTTATAAACATAAAAATACAAATTCCTGGCCTACTTGCTAAGATTTCACCAATAGAGTGTGTTTGATCTTCGTTTTTGCGTCGAAAGAAATTGCACCGAGGTCGAAAGAGTATGTGAAACCTCGAGACTAGCACTTGTGCTCAAGCAAAACGTTGATCTGCAAGGAAGTCGAACGAATCACTAGCTTTCTGACCAGCGCCACCAAACCTCCTGTTGCCAA